>NW_022437005.1:10602815-10622011 GCF_009761245.1 Sapajus apella
TCCCTCAAACCTTGGGGTGTTGGGGAGGCGAGTTTTTCCTCATACCTGGGGTGTTGGGAAGTGGGTTTTCTTCATACCTAGGGTGTTGGGGAGGTGAGTTTTTCCTCATACCTGGGGTGTTTGGGAAGTGGGTTTTTCTTCTCTGTGTGTTCTGGCACCAGGCTCCTGAATGTCCTGAGTCTGTGTAATTGGAAAGAAGCATGGACCAAGACTGTGTTGCTATGGTGACTGAACAGGACTTCCCACGGAGATCCTGAGACCTTCCCTGTGAGATAAGAAGTGAGATGAGCAGATGCCTGGGCAGAAGGTGGATTTCGTAGAGCAGCTCCTCACCCGCCAGCCTTTGCTCTCAGCTGGAACCCCGTGTCCACCAGAGCTTGTCACACTGAGTACCTAAGAGAAGCAGCCTGAGGAGACTCCTCGGCATGGCCAGTGCCTCTAGGAAATCGTTCTGACCCCTGAGAGAGGTTCCTCTAGAAGGCGAGCTGCTGCTCTGAAAGGAGGGCCACACTTCAACAGTCCACACCGCGTGGGAGCCCTTCTCATTCCTCTCCACAAATGCAAACCTCTTTTTCTTAAGTTTAAACTCAGGGTTTGCTCTGAAGATAAAGCAAAGGGCCACCACAGGCCCCACTTCCAAACTTACTTTTAAATTCCCAATTCAAAGAATATACACCTGAAAGCCATGTTCCATATAAGAAGTTTGACTTTCTGACACTGTGTATTGATCTTCCCTATTTTCCGCATTCTTTATGTTGGCCTCCTTCTATGCAGCACCTTTCATCTTATATGAAGTGTAGAAACAACATCAATCTATTTTATAAACTTATTGTCAATCATGCAATAGCAGCAAGGTTCCTGTCAAGATCTTAAATCTCCTATTTTGTGTGTGTACTGGCTTCATACAAAATGATACTCTTAGTAAGGAGGAGCAGAGGAACCGCCGAGGTCCCTCTCATATTTGACACACTGTACAAGCCACCACATACATGTCGTAAGTCTGCACAAAACCCTGCAAGGCAGAGAGAAGTTGGGTTACATGGCCCGAAAGCAGCAGAGCTTCCCCAGGAGCCTCACACATTCAGCAGATGCTAACATCCAACCATAGCATGGCATCTTCTGAATCCACACTTGGGCATTACCCTAAGCATCTGAGGGTATGGTATTTAGCACAAGATAAGCTCTCAGTAGTAATCTTATACATGAGCATGTGCATGACTGCGTATAAGTAACCCTGTTATCAGGTGTGTAGTCTGCCTGGCCATTTCCCACATTTTAATAGGCATTTGAAATGCCATTGCATTGTTGACAGCATGTTTGGACCACACGTCACGGTTGCTGGAGCAACACTCCCTGGTGCCAGGACTGACTGATTCTGGGACACTAGGGCTCAGCTTCCTGCCTCAGGTGGAGCAACCCTTGGATGCTATTTGTGTCCCAGAGTTCCCACTTTATCTACGGATTCCAGTTATCTCTGTGGCATAACAGCCACATAGCCCTGAACTAAATGTCTTAAAACAACAAACATTTTATTATATATCTTGATCCTGTGGGTGAGGGATTTAGCCGGGCTCAGCTGGGCGGTTCTTCTGTTTCAGAAGGTATTCACTGCAGTTTCAGGATTTGGTTTGCAGGTAAATGGGCCCAGAGTTTCAACAGTTTCCTTTAAGTACCTGGCAAACTTCCAACAGTTTCATTTAAGTACCTGGCAGTTTGGCGGGTGCCAGGTACTTGAATGAAACTGTTGGAAGGTAGACACGGCTGGCCTCCTCTCCCTCCCCAGTTTGTCTCAGGGTCTCTCTGTGTGTTCTTATTAAGAGAGTAGCCAGACTTCTTACATGACAGCTCAGGGCTCCAAGAGGGAGTGGTTCAAGGAACAGAGAGTGGAAGCTGCCAGTTCCTGGGGCCTGAGCCTAGAAACCATTGCAGCCTAATTTCCACTATATTCTATTGTCAAAGTAGTCACAGGCCAGGTGGAGCTAATTAAAGTAAAGAACTTCTGCACAGCAAAAGAAACTGTCAACAGAGTAAACAGACAACCTGCAGAATGGGAGAAAATATTTGCAAACTATGCAACTGACGAAGGCCTAATATCCAGAATCCATAAAAAACTTAAATCAACAAAAAGCAAACAGCCCCATTAAAAAATGGTCAAAGGACAATGTGGAAATCAAATCAAAACCACAATGAAATGCCATCTCACACCAGGCAGAATGGCTATTACTAAAAAGTCAGAAAATAAAAGATGTTGGCAAGGCTATGGAGAAAGGGAATGCTTATACACTGCCGGTGAGAATGTGAATTAGTTCAGCTATTGTGAAAATCAGCTCAGAGATTTCTCAAAGAACTTCAAACAGAATTACCATTTGACCCAGCAAACCTATTGCTGGATCTATACCCAAAGGAATATAAATAGTTCCACCATAAAGCACATGTACACATATGCTCATCACAGTGCTATTCACAATAGCAAAGACATAGAATCAACCTAGTTGCCCTTAAATGGTGGACTGAATAAAGAAAATGGAATACTACACAGCCATACAAAAGAATGAAATTGTGTCCTTTGCAGCAACATGGATGCAGCTGGAGGCTATTATCCTAAGTAAATTAACCAGGGACAGAAAACCAAATACCATATGTTCTCACTTATAAAGTGGGAGCTAAACATTGGGTACACATGGACACAAAGAGGGAAACAATAGACACTGGGGCTTGAGGTAAGTGGGGAGGGGGGTGAGGGTTAAAAAACTACCTATCAGGCACTATTCTCAGTACCTGGGTGATGAAATCCTTTGTACACCAAACCCCAGTAACATGCAATTTACCCATGTAACAAACCTGCACATGTACCTGCTGAACCTAAAATAAAACTTAGAAGTAAAAAATCAGTCACAGGCCACACAGGTCCAAGAGGAGGGGCCAAATACTTCACCTCTCAATGGCAGAGGCATAAAGATTGTGCTCTTCCATGCATACTGAGGCTAGATGTCTCAGGAAATCACAGGATACTTGCCCCATCCTGACTGCTTCACTCTTCATGCTTTTCTTCAGGGAGCTCTCCCCCAATTAATTGCTTGTCAAGAATCCTCATCTCAGACTCTGCTTCTAGAGACCCAAACCGTCAACCTAACACCCTTCCCTTGTCCTCTTTGCCATCAGAGGTACAGTCTTATTGAAGTTTATTAATGGAATTCCAGGCACTTCACTTACAGCGTTCCCAGCTTCCCTGGCAGCTGGGGTCATGTGACCGTTGTGTGGAATCCCTCTTAACCTCAGTATGGAAAGCACCAGGTTCAAGAGGCTGAAGAAGAGACCCAGGGCCAGCAAATGAGACATGGGGTTTTGTTAGGGGCTACATGCAGGAGACAGGCCAGTGGCTGTGGATGGGATGGAAGAACTGCCTTACATACAGAAATGGTCCAGTGGCAGCAGGCTGGGCAATAAAGCCACAACCACTTGCAAACAGCATGCAATTTATATAGCATTTTCAATTACTGCCCTCTCCTTATTGACCTCCGGCTGACAACTTTCATCCACCCAAAACTCAGGGCCTCAATCCTCTGTGTGCTATGTTCCATGAGACAGGCCAGGGTCTCAAATGTTTCTCGTAGACAAGGAACTAATCCCCAGGTTGGCCACATCAAGATTCCCTAGCGATCATACATTCAGGTGCATCTGCTATACCAGGCCATTCCCCTTGTAGCTTAAGTTATTGCTATCTGGTACATTTACTCTACGTTGACACGGTTCTGGCCAATGAAAGTCAAAGGAATTCTTTCGTGCGGCTTCTTAGAATTGTTTTACTTTCTCAGTAAAAGGAAGCATACACACTTGATACCACCTCTCCTTGGACCTCTTTCTTTTACCTTGAATCTGGTTGTGACGACTGGAGCTGCAGCAACCATTTTGCAAATGTGAAGGAAGGGTCAAGAGAGGATGAATACCATCTGCTTTCATGTTGCCAAGCCAGTGAACCAACAGCAACAACTGCCTACCTTGGACTTGTCAGGTGAAGGGAAACAACCTTTTGTGTTGTTGTTGTTCAGGTCACATTGCCTCAGGCTTTATGTCACTTGTAACCAAATGCAATTCAAACCAATCCTTGCAGGGGATAAAATAACCAGGTGAATAAGTCAGGAGCAAGGACATCTACGTTACGGTTCAAACTGATACCTGCTAAAGAAAGCTATCTTTACAAGATGACATTAAAGATGCAATCTGAAATATTAGCTTCATTTTGAAGATATTTTCCCCTTAAATCTGTGTTTAAAGTTAGCATGGCATAATTGAGAAAACAGTCTGATCCACTTTCCTTTGTCATTTGAAGGTTTTTTCTCTCTATTTAAATGAAAATTACTGATTGTCATTTTCACAGATGTTTTAGAAGCTAGATGTAATTTGCAAAACATGGAAGAACTAACAATGTTCAGTTAGAAATTGGCTTATCCTCCTCCATTTAATTCTGTTCTCTACTCATTCTGTTCAAATGGGTTTTATTAGGGCCCAAAGTCAATAATAAAAAAGGAATGGAATTCAGCATCACCACTGCTGTAGCTGCTTCCGTTTTCATACACACACTCATGAGGAGACATTTCCCTCCGCGGCAGTAACTTGCACCAATGGAGTAATGCACTTGGCTTCCCTTCTTGGGGACAACAGGCTGAGGCCTGGGCAAACTACTTCTAACTCTATGTCCACACCACTTGTTATCCTCCCAAACACTTGGTTTAATATAAAACTCTTGGTATTTATATAGCAATTTCGCTTAAGAAATGCAGATACCCTGGTGTAACCAGGGCGTAACCAGGCATCATGTGACAACAATTGTTTTAGTTTGAGTTCCAGGCAGGAAAGCAGATGCTGAGAAGAGAGTTTGATGAAGGAGAATTTATTCAGGGAATGTGACCGTAGGGAATAGAAGTAAACTAGGGGAAGCAAAGAGGGCAAAGGAATACAGACAATACAAGCTTCAGCGGATCATCACTGTGGGCAAGTGGGGCTCACTCTTGCTGGCCTTCTTCTGGGGGATCATGTGGAATGCCCCTCAAAATTTTCCACATAACGTATAGGAGAAAAGAGTCCTCTTGGTTAAATTCAATAATTCAAACTTAAAGTAGTTCCAATGTATGAATGAACTTTAACTTATCCTGAGCTTGAAGGAAGATGGCTATGCAACTTGACTCATGTGCATGCAGCTGTGACTTCTGCCTTTTTTTCTATAAATAATTAAGACCAAAGAGCACCAGAGATAAGACCCCCTCAGATGACCACCCCTCCTCATGGAGTAATAAAGTAACCTGTTAACTAACCAAATAGCTGTGGTGTCTGCAGCTGGTCTTGTAGGGAAACTGTTGTGACCTTGCTGGAAGTTTTCTGTCTCTGCCTGTGTAAGTGAAACCCTAACTTTCCCACTCTGGAAAATGTTGACCCCCTTTCATTTGGAGTCAGGGCATTCCTGGGTGGCCACTTTCCAGCTTTGTGCTCATATAAACTCTGTGCTTTGATGGAATAAAGCAAAAAGCAAAAAGCAAAACAACAACAACAACAACAACAACAACCCAAAACAAACAACCAACCTCTGTGAGCTATTTAAAGAGGTTTATTCTGAGCCAATATGAGTGACCACGGCTTGGGAAACAGTCTCAACAGGTATTGAGAAAGTGTTCCCACGGTGACTGGGTAACAGTTTGGTTTAATACATTTTAGGGAGATAGGAATTGTAGGTAAAATCATAAAGGTGTATACTGATTCCGCCTAAAGAGGTGGGATACCTTGGGGAAGGTGGGTTTACAGGTCATAAGTAGATTCGAAGATTTTCTGATTGACAATTGATTTGAAGAGTTAACCTTTGTCTAAGACTTGAAGACATTAGAAAGAAATGCTTGAGTTAAGATAAAGGGGTGTTGCAGAGACTAAGGTTCTTGTTATGTAGATAAAACCTCTAGGTAACAGACTTCAAAGGGAATGGATGATAAATGTCTCCTTCCAGATCTTAAAAGGTACCAGACTCTTTGTTATTCTCTCTTGGATCTAGGAAATGCCTGATTATACTAATGGAGATTCACTGCAGATGCAAATTTCTCCCACAAAAGGCAGCTTTGCAGGACTATTTCAAAATATGTCGAAGAAATATATTTTGGGATAAAATATTTTCATTTCCTTCAGGGTCTGCTTCTGACTTGTGATGTGACGCCAGAGTCAGGTTAGAATTTGGTATCTTTTTGCCACAAAGCATCTGTTTTGTGAGTCGTATGGCTTCTATTTTAACGTTAATGCTGGTCCCTTGTTACTAAACTTTTAAAGGGATGGTTATAATGAGGTATGTCTCACCTCCCTTTCCATCATGGCCTGAAATTCAGCTTTTCACAATTCTCTAAGATTGCTGTGGCCAAGATGGGGGAATCTATTCAGTTTGTTATCAGAAAGTGGGGGTCCCGATCCAGACCCCAATAGAAGGTTCTTGGCCTTGTGCAACAAAGAATTTGGGATGAATCCAAAAAGTAAAGTGAAATAAAATTAATTAATAAATTACAGGAATAAAAGAATGTCTACTTCATAGGAAGAGCAGTGGCATGGACTGCTCTACTGAACATACTTAACAGCTATTTCTTGATCATATGCTAAACAGGGGTGGGTTTTTCATAAGTTTTCTGGGAAACATGCAGAGGTTTCCTGGAGCTGAGTTTCCCTCCCTTTTTTAGACCATATAAAAGCTTCTGGACACTGCCATGGTATTTATAAACTGTCATGGCACTGGTAGGAGTGTCTTTCAGCATTCTAATGCATTATAATTAGCATATAATGAGCAGTGAGGAAGACCAGAGGTCATTTTCATTGCCATCTTGGTTTGGGTGGGTTCGGGCTGGCTTCTTACCACAACCTGTTTTATCAGCAGGGTCTCTGTGACCTATATCTTGTGCCAAGCTTCTATCTCATCCTCTACTAAGAATGCCTAGCCTCCTGGGAATGCAGCACAGCAGGCCTCATCCTCACTTTACCTAGCCCTTATACAAGATAGAGTTGGTCTGGTTTAAATGCCTCTGACAGCTTGGGTGGCTTACGATTTTATTTTTGGTTTACAATACTTAATTACAATCTCTGAATCTCATTATTTAAGGCTGACATCCTGTGTTATGCCATTCTTGCATTGCTATAAAAAATACCTGATACTGAGTAGTTTGTAAAGAAGAGAGGTTTAATTGGCTCATGGTTCTTCAGGCTGTACAGGTAGTGTGGTGTTGTAGCAGGAGTGGCCACGGGAAACGGATCTCTCCAACACGAAATACAGGAGGGAAGAGTTTATTCCGCCAGGAGACAAGGCGGTAATTTGTCGAAAGCCCAGCTCTTCTAACAAAGGAAGGTTCTGCCTTTATATAGGCTTATACTTTAGATGTTACACGTGGAAGAATCTTAGGTTTACAGCTTTAGAAATCACATATGAAAAGGGTCTCAGTTAACAGCCTCAAGAATCACATATGAAAGGGCTCTGGTTTACAGTTTTAGGACTCACATGTGAAAAGGTTTCTGGTTTGATCTTGTTTTGAGTGAAAAATAATGTCTTCCAGAGAGGTTCCCCAAGACCAATTGTGTTATTTTCAGGAAGGAGATTCAGGAGGCGCCAGCTGGCCTGCTCTCTCTTCTGTTGAGATGCAAGTGGATGACAGAGGGGGAGGGAATCCCAGATGCCTGGGCCTACTTCCTCAGTGTCAATGTCTGCTTGGCTTCTGGGGAGGCTTCAGGAACTTACAATCACAATGGAAGGTAAAGGGGAAGCAGGCTCATCACATGGAGAAAGTAGGAGCAAGAAAACATGGGGGGAGGTGCCACACGCTTTTAAACAACCAAATCTCATAAATGACCAGAACAGTATCAAAAAGATGGTGCTAAACCATTCATGAGAAATTCACCACCATGATCCAATCACCTCTTGCTAGGCCCCACCTCCAGCATTGGGGGTTATATATCAACATGCGATTTGGGTGGAGACACATCCAAACTATTTCATGTCCCCACCACCCTCATACCCCAAAACATCAAGAATGCCCCTGTGGTGCCATGTCCATGCACTATCAGGTAGCACATGTGTATGTGCCAGGTGAGGTCCACAGGTGACAATTATGTGGTGTCATCTGACCCTGATGTCAGTCACTCTTATGTGACTCCCCTGACCCTGATGTGAAGAGCAAGAGATACAGGGTTCAGGGAAGTGGGCCCTTCTGCCCACCACTTTGCAAAGTTAATCAATGCAGTGAGAAAGAAAAATAGCTCAGAGCAGTCTGAGGAATGTGAGTTATGCAAAATTTATCAGGCCCAGAGAGTAGGAAACTTCAGTCACCCCCGCACCTATGCCCAGGGCAATTATTTAAAGGAATTTTGTTCTTTATTTTCTTTCTTGTGGTCTCTAGACTAGCTGATAAATGACCTAAAATGTCACTGCAATTTTCACAAAATGATCTCACCTATGAACTTCATGTTCCTGGAATTCATGATGCAAATAACAATCTTTAGTCAATCACTAATTAATGTAATTTCTGTAAACCAATGAGAACTCCCAACAAGCAACTTTACATCTTCCCACTCCTTGTCCCCCTTAGTCTTTAAAAACCTGCTTGTAACAATGACCAAATGGAGCACACATCCAAGATGACTTGGGCCTCAGTATTCCAGGCAGTTGTGGCTCAAGTAAACTACTTAAAGTTATATTTTGTGCCTCAGCTTCTTCCTTTAGGTCAACACCAGCAAATGGCTGGAGGAAAGGTGGGCAAAGAGGATATGAGGTAGCACATGGGAAATGTCCAATTCAGCATCTAACAGGAGAGGTCGACAAAGTTTTCTGAAGGAAATTGGGGCCATAGAGAGAGTACAGTGCACATATAAACCCAGGGAAAAATGAAAACGTGGTAGCATACTGGAACATTTAATGGAAGCTGGAAGAAAAAAAATGATCTGGGTGGTAGGAAAAAAAGGACAAGAAGATAAAAAAAAAAAAAGATGGGTAAACAAAGTTCTGAAATCAGAACTAAAAGGAGCAGCTAAATGATTCTCAAGAGAGGAAGAATAAAAAGGTAGGGAGAAGTGTAAAAAAACAGGAATCAGGGTGGCTTTGGGTATATAGCAACAATATTGGATGGTAGAAAATAGTGGAACAATGTCTTCAAAATTCTGAGGGAAAATTATTTCTAATCAATAATCCTTTCCCTAACCAAACTGTCAATAAACAAGGGTAAATACTGTATAGCATGCAGATCTTGAAAATTGTCTGTCACATGTCCTTTCAGAGAAAGCTGCTGGAGGATGTGCTCCACCAAAACAAGGGGCTAAACTAAGAAACAGGAAGATGAGAGATCCAGAAAAGGGGGTATAACTTGAGAGAGCATTAAAGTGGATCCCCGGGATGACAAACTGATCCTAGGATGACAGTTGTGCTTCAGTTCCAGAGGATGAGTAGTCTTAAATGAAACAACCTACAGAGACCCTGGAGAGATGTTAAGAAAATGCAATTGGTGGAATCCTTGTTACAAGCACATGACTTATACCAGAGTTTGCAAATTTTTCTTAAAGGACCAGACAGTGAATATTTTAGACTTTGCAGGCCATATAGTCTCTGTCACAACCATTGAACTCTGTCATTATAGTATGGAGCAAAAGCAGCCATAGATAATACAGAAAGAAATGGGTGTGGCTGTGTTCCAGTAAAACTTTATTTACAAAAAGATAATCAAGCTACATTTGACCTGCAGGGAACTGTTTGCTGAGTCCTGTTTTGAACAACGTGGGTGAACTCAGAGTATAAATTAATTGTGATTTCATAGGAATCTAAGCATATAAATAGCCAAGATAGTTTTTAACAATATGAAAAACAAATTTTTAAAAATGTTTCCCTTAAAATACCAAGATAATTTTGCATATTACATGGCTCACCTGTGGATGATCTTTATATAATCACAATCATGTAGACACTGAATACTCCTCTACCCCAGGATGTGATATAACCATGTGGGGAGCACATGAGGGGTGGGAGAGGTGACAGAAAGAGCATGACTCTTGTCCGCTGTGGTGGGAAGCCTATAGGTGACAGCCAGAAGGGAGAATCAAGAAGTAGTCACGAAGCCATATAATTTAGGTGCATGACAGAACACCTCAGTAACAAGTAGCTAAGGCTTGGAAGAGGAGGCTCAGTGAAGAGAAATTTAGGGGAGTCTCTGGTGGCCTGGAGAGAACTGTCTCAACTTCCTGGGACTACCTCCGGGGCCTCTGCCCAGACTAGCCCTCCTGGGAGCAGGGCACACTAGGACACTCCTAAAGTGGAGGCTCGCTAAGGGGTGTGAACGGAGCTTGGACATGTGGTCAAAGTGCTGCTTGTTTCTTGTTTTCCATATCGCAAAGCAGGAAAGGGTTAAAAAGAACAGAAGAGAAAGGTTATTTAGAACAGAAGAAAATGAGGTCAGCCCTGGCCTAAAGCTGGCTCTCCTCACAAAGCCACATTCCAGCAGGATGATTCCTAGGATTCTATGAATTCTAGGACAATTGCAGGGATATTTGTTAAGGCTAGAAGACAGGATACATCCTATTCAATGGCTTGTATTATTGATATTTAACCTTTATGTAAACTAGGTCCTGCAATTTACACAAAGGCAAAGATGCTGCCTTTGCCCACCACACAGTGTGGGAGCCCAGCCTGGACAGCCCCATGGGGAGAAGGGGGCAACTAGAGCAGAACTTGAGGGCACAGCTCAGGAAAGATTTGCTGGTCCCATCTCCCGTGCAGGTCCTTGGCCTGTGCTGCCCCCTTCAGGGTGGAGGTCCACTCCTGGTTGTCAGGACCTCCCAATCTTTTCCTGTTCTTTTCAGAATGTGCAAAGTTGTTACATAGGTATACACGTGCCTTGGTGGTTTGCTGCCTCCATCCCCGTCATCTACTTTAGGTGTTTCTCCTAATGTTATTCCTCCCCAATCCCCCCACCTCCTGTTATCCCTCCCCTATCCCCCACACCCCCTGCACAGGCCCTGGTGTGTAATGTTCCCCTCGCTGTGTCCATATGTTCTCAATGTTCAACAACCACTTATGAGTGAAAATATGCAGTGTTTGGTTTTCTGTTCTTGTGTCAGTTTGCTGAGAATGATGGTTTCCAGCTTCATTCATGTCCCTGCAAAGTACATGAACTCATCATTTTTTACGACTGCATAGTATTCCATGGTGTATATGTGCCACATTTTCCCTATCCAGTCTATCATCGATGGGCATTTGGGTTGGTTCCAGGTCTTTGCTATTGTAAACAGTGCCACAATAAACATATGTATGCATGCATCTTTATAATAGAATGTTTTATAATCCTTTAGGTATATACCCAGTAATGGGATTGCTGGGTCAAATGGTATTTCTATTTCTAGGTCCTTGAGGAATCACCACACTGTCTTCCACAATGGTTGAACTAGTTTACACTCCTGACAACAGTGTAAAAGTGTTCCTATTTCTTCACATCCTCTCCACCATCTGTTATCTCCCGGTTTTTTAATGACTGCCATTCTAACTGGTGTGAGGTGATATCTCAATGTGGTTTTGATTTGCATTTCCCTAATGACCAGGGATAACGAGCTTTTTTTCATATGTTGTTGGCTGCATAAATGTCTTCTTTTGAAAAGTGTCTGTTGGGGCCTCCCTTTTTATCTGGGTCTCCACCAAGGTGACTCTGAGGGAACACAGCTGACTCGGGGACAGAGGAGCAGAGCCTGGAGAGGGAAGAGGTGAGCCTGGGCAGCTTGAGGTAGGGACCCGAGCAGCAGAGACTGCAAAACAGCCCTGGATTGGGGTTAGCTGGGATCACGTTCTGGATCAAAGCAATTTCGACATAGGGACATTATGGGGTGAGTCCATGGCACATGGATGCGGAGGCGGCGGCGCCACAGAAGGAGCAGGCACCAATGTCCATGCAGCCCGCACTCTGCAGTGTCTCCCGCTCACTGGGAAAGAGATGACATGGCTGCCTGAGCATGGTGCAGCAGGACTGTGCCTGTGCCTCCTTCGTTCTGTCCCAAAACCCTGGGCAGGATTTTGTCCTCACTTCACACATGAGAAAACTCAGATTTGGAGGATTAAATGGCATGCCATTAAATGGAGGCCAGGTCAGCGACGTCACAATGCCACAGCTGCCCTGGCGGCCTCCACGAGGCCTCCTAGCGTCACCTCCTCACTTGGTCGTGTTGGGCAGAGCTGGGGTCTACCCGGGTGCTGCATCTCTGGGCAGAGCCGGAGCTTACACTGTGAACTACCGACGCACACACCTGTTTTGTGCTTCCTGCCTACTACCTGGCTTTCATTAGCCTCTTCCATCAGGGCAGCGTGACTTCCACTGCAGTGACTTGGGTAATCTTTGTAACACAGATAACTTTTCTCAAAACCTCAAATAACTCATTTACACATTCTGGATCCATTATGGGAAATCTGGAATAAATAGATACCTGGTATCGCTGGGGAAATTAAACTATAGCAATATAAAGTATCTTACCCAGGCTTTAACAGCCAACCAGGGAGCGCACGCAGTGCGTACTCAGAAGCCAGACAGCTTGAGCCGCTCCGCTTCCCAGCTGTGTGCCAGCAGCTCCAGGAAACACTCACAGGATGTGTCTCTGTTGTCAAGAAGCCACACGTCCCTCGGCTGCAGCGTGTCAACCCACGGTCTCCTGTATGCCTATTGGGTTCAGAAGTGATCACTGGGGATGAGAGCCTTACTTAAGAATTTAACAAGGCCCAGGGTAGGGGGCGGAGCTGTGCATGCTCAGAGACACATGGACCAGCCCTCCATGCTCCGTCACATCTCATTCCTAAACTATGAAGGGGATGGCGGCACCTGCTCTGTGGACATGGGGAAACTCACAGGTAGTGTAGGTGATGGGTCCCGCCACGCCGGACCCACCCATGTGGGCCAGCCTTGCTTCTCAGTTCCACACACCAGGCCAAGCAGGAAACGGTTCTAGAGGAATGGAGCCTCCTGGGTGTGGCCATCTCCTTCAAAACCCCTGGAGCCTGATGGAGAGGACACCTGGGGGTTAAGCTGCAGTGGGACCATGCTGTCCAGTCACCTGCCAAGACGGGCATTTCTATTCTCATGCTGTTCATACAGCAGCCACCAGACCCATGAAGCTATGAAGCAGTTGAAACGCATTTAGTGGGAGTAGGTACTGACTTTAGTTTAATTTTAGTTAATTCACATTTAAATTTAAAAAGCTGAGTGTGGGTAGTGACCACCATACTGAACAGTGAAGATCGAACCCACAGGGCGTAAATGACAGGTGCTCGTTAGTGTTCATTCGGACTCTCTGGGGCATTGTCACTGTATGCAGGATCCCATTCCCAAAAGCCTGGTGTCTGTAGGGCTCTGCAGATGTCAGCAGAGTGGATCAGGCCCGGCTGCTGGCTCCTGGAACAGGTGTGCTGACTAGTGAGTGAGACCATGTGCTGAGCCACTGCATGCCCTGTGCCTTGGCGGACCTGTGTGTCACCTTTACTTACGTTCCAATCAAAGGAGGGAAGGTGTGAAAAATTCAAGGAAAGTGTGAAGTGTTGGGGAATATTAGTTACTGTGATGAATAGTAATTATCAGAGTGACCTGATTTTGTACCTTCCCCTTTATGTATCTTGTGGAATATTCACATGCCTGTGGTGGGGCCTGTCTCGTTTACAGGATTTAAAATGGGCTGGAGGTAAGGAGTCCCCGCAGGAAACAAGGAAGTAAGTGCAGGGCTCAGAGGAGATGAGCTGTCCCAGCCCCTAGCACCTCCGCAGCGGCTTCATGCGGGGACAGGTAGCCTGAAGTCTCTACCCTCGTCCCCCTCTGCGCCTGTCCCAAAGCAGCTCTTCTCCCTCAGACTTTTTCTTTATGAAAATTGTTTGAATAAATTTCTTCTTTTAATTCCCTAAGATAAAAAAAAATTGTATCCTTTATGTATTTAAAAAAGCAGCAGTATGAAAGTAAGTCTAGAGATCCTTACATAATAAATGCTTAGAGAAACTTTATGTTTCTGAAAACACCAATTAGGTAAGAGGCCCTAACCATCTGATTTCTTAAAATGGTCTTTGAGGTGGAATGGATTTAGTGAGCACCTGGCACCTTCTCTCATACTAGTATGGGTGCTTTCCATGTTAGTAAATGTCAGTATCAATTTGAAAGCTTGGCAGGCATGACCCTAATGCTGGTGAGAAGAGAAGTCTCCTCATGCTGGCAGATCCCTCCTGGATTCCTTCCTTGTGCACACCAAGAACCGGGAGCTGGAATGACCTGATGCTGTGGGTTACGTTTACATGAACGCAAAGGCATTTTGGGTGGCTTTGATGGTACCCTTCTAGGGGCATTATCTTTTTACCTGGCTGGCGTGATACTGCCTGATTCAGGGGTTCACTAGCAGGGTACGGGATTTCCTGTGGTGCACTATCCACTATTGTCTGTGGGTACCAGCCGAGGGCTCCCACCCAGGTGATGCTTTGCCATCCTCAGAGTGGCAACGCTAAGGGATAAGTTGTGTTCATTTTACCACTGTCCAGTTTGACCCCAGGCAGCAGTGGGGCTGCTTGCTGGGGCCACTCAACAGGATCTCACTGCAACGTCAGTGCCCCCAAGATGAAGCTGGGGCTCTTGCACCCCCAGTGGGATTTTCTTTTCCTTGGGTTTGCATTCAGGAATGTCCTCAGAATTTGGCACATGTCTATGAGGCCAATGGCAAACAGTGCTCAATGGCAAAGGGATTTTTCTACAAAAGAGTGCCCAATATTTGTGCTTGGAAGGAGGGGCTGTGAGCCTGCAGGAATGGGAAGATGGAGAGGGAGAAGGGAATGCAGGACCCTCATTCCACCCCCTGTAGGTACAGCCTGAGGCAGCCTGCCCTTGGGTAGTGGTTCTCAAGTTGGAACCTGGAGGGCTCTTAACTTCATTCAGTAAGCTGCTTGGCTGAGAATGTATATTTCTGTCCCTTTCCCTGGCAGTGCTGAGGCTGCTGGTCCCTGGTGGTTTCCTTCAATGCTCTTTGGCAGCACACTTGCAGGTGGAGCCTGTGGGGTTCCCATTTCACTGCTTGCAATGAACCTGCCAGTGCAGAAAGCAGAATGACAGAGTTTCAGTCCCCAAGTCCCAAAGGAGCCCCCAGCTGCATCCCTGTGGTGGCATGAACGTCATTTCCCCATCACTTACTTAGGAATGCCAGTCTCCTTCTTTCCGTCCTACAGGGAATCCAGCCCTTTAAATCCAACTACAGACCTGTCCAGCCCTGGACTCTGCTTCAGCCCGGCCCCTGCTTCACCCTGGCCCACGGCCTCATTCAGGTTTCCATCCTCTTTTACAAGACTATTTGAAAGCCGCCAGCTTCACATTCTCAGCCACTGATTTCTCTCTCTCCTCCCGCCTGCCTCACCATGAGGGCTTTTGAAATGCAGCTAGCCTCTGTCCAGCCTGTCCTCAGTGGCTTTAAGACCTTTCGTGGCCCTGTGTGTGCCCATCAGGGCTTTGGTTCGGGGCTTGAAGAGTAAGCAACCCCTGCCCTGGGCACAGCCCCACTTGTTCTCCTGCCCTGCCTTTCACATGGTATTCTTTTGCCTAGAGGCACTCCCGTTCCTCCCCATAGAAAATGTGTCTTTACCCCGCAGGGCCTGACTCAGAGTTCATGGCACTAGCAGGAGGTACAGAAGGTGTGTTTGCTGAGGGGACCCTGGGCACTGGTCATGCCCTTCTTGGCTGGGGCCAGGGTGGGGCTTGCGTGGTCTGACCTGCAGTAAAGGTCCCCAAGGGTTCTGTGCTATTAGAAGAGGGCATCCACATGGGGTGGACAGGATGGGGCTCAGCAGAGTCCCAGGTCACAGAGGCCCTGACGTCTGCTGGATGGCTCTGGAGGCTATGCTGGCTGCTGCTGAGAAGAGGACTCTGCACCCAGTGCTGCTCCCTGAAAGGCCCATGTCTGCTGGCCCCCATGTGAGGCTGCCGTCTGGCTTCCAGGCCACTCTCTGGTGTTGGACCTGGAGGTGGCCAGCCCTAAAAGGGCCTGGGAAGACCCCTGGAGGCTGATTGGACCCAAGTTTCTGTGGTTTGTCTCTCCTCTCCCTCCCTCTCATCAAAGCCATGAACTTGAAGCCTGAGTCTTGGGTTGGGTTCAAAGTCAAGTGGTTTATTTGGGAGGTGAGCGAATAGTCCCTGGAAGGAGGGCATGTTGATAAGCCAATTACCGCCGTCACCTGGAGCTTAATCACTCAGGGATACCTAGGAAAGGTATACATTTTACCACACCTGGGAAGTCTCTCATCAGACAGTGTTATGCGTAAGATGATGTCCAGTCAAAAGATGTGGTGAAATTCTAGCCCTGCTATCTGTGAGTGTGACTTATTTGGAAACAGGGTCTTTGCAGTTGCAATCAAGTTAGATGGCATCATCCAAGTGAGCCAAATCCAAGAACTGGCGTCCTTATAGGAAAGCATGACCCTACTGTTGGTGAGAAGAGAAGTCTGCAAAACAGAGACACAGACGGAAGCAGGCCGTGTGATGTGGCCGCAAGCCTAAGCCGGAATAGGCAAGGAAGGGACCCGCAGAGGCTTTGGGGCAGCACAGCCCTGGCAACTCCTTGCTTGTGGACTTTCAGCCTCTAGATTGAGAGAGGTGAGTGTCTATTGTTTAAGCCGCCCATGCATAGCACTCTGTTACAGAGGGCTGTGCCGCGTGGGCTGTCTATCCCCAGCTCCCCGGTCCTTGGTTGATGGCTTCTATTGAGAGGATGCTCATTTCCAGGCACCTCTGGGCTCAGGCCCATGGCAAGGCCTCTGCTGTTCTGGAAGGAGCTTCCTGGCATAGAGATGCATCCAGTGGCCACTGTAAGTTGACAGAGCACAGAAAGGGTCTGGGAGATATGGGCAGGGCATGGATAGGAGCTGCTGCCCCTCCTTGACCAGGTCCAAAAGATGTGGTCCTTGGGCCAAGCATTTGGAATAAGAGACAAGGTCTCAGGGAGCAAAGGAAGGAGGGACTTGTGGGAATGGGAGTGGATGCAAATCAGTTACTACTTGAATATTTACCCTTAAGAGACTTCCACCCCAACATCCTGCCCCCAAGTCCCCAGGTGTTCAGTTGTCCCTGCCCTTTGCTCCTGAATCGCTCCCCAACCCCCAGCACATTCCATTGCATTGCAGCCATCTGTATACCTGATGCCTTCCCCTCTCGAATTGTCATGCAGGGGTGAACTGCACACCTCATCTTTTTGCTCCCACATTGTTAGGCATTGGTATCTATTTTACTATTTCAATTTTAGGGCAACAAACACCTGGAGTCAGTGAAAGGCAGGGACCCATGGAGGGCCGTGCAGTTGATCAGGCTCAAGGTGCTTAGGGAGAGGGTGGTGGCCAGGGCTGCTCCCACAGGAAAATGGGTGCTGTGCTTGTACGTGGTGCTCCTGGTGTCCCAGACTGCATGGCTGCCTGTTCCTCTCTCCTGTCCTGTCCTTCCTCAGTGAGGATGAGGAGCAGCTAACCCAGCTCCATGTAAGTAGCTCAAGGCCTGTTCTCCCTGTTGCACTGAAGCAGAATTTTTCTCAGCCCCTTTGCTGGGCTCCCAGCAGGAGTTGCCCCCTCGACTCAGCCCACCTAGCCACGCCTAAAGGCAAGCCTCTGGTGTGGATCTTGTGCTGCCACAACTGTGTGCTCAGCCTCTGGCTGGAGGGAACATGTCAGTGAAGGAGTATGGGGTCTGGCCAGCCACTCTGAGCACAGACACAGGAGCAGGCTCTTTGCAAGGCCCACACCAGACCAGGTGTGTCGCCCCTAGGGGAACGCGGTGGTGCCCAGGCAGGGGTGCCCGTGACCCCAAAGCCCCAGAGGGGGTGTTACGGTGTGCTAATTAGCTATTTTAGTTCCGCTGTCCATAGCCTGATGAATGGCAGGGTGTTAGCAGCTCAGTCAGCCCCTTGCCCCACTCGGGCCCACCACTCTGGGACTGGCTCGGTCACACTGCTGTTTCTGTTGCATGGGGCAGCTGTCCTTCACTGTGAGGACAGAGGAACACAGTGCTACAGCCTTTCTGGGTACCTATGTTTGGTGGGTCCCAGGCTCTTGTCCCTCATCCAAGAAGAATGAGGTCATGCCAACAATTGAAAGGTGTTGAGGGCAGAGAGTTTCATTGAGCAACAAAAAGTTCTCAGTGGAGAGGGAACAGAAAGATTGTGTCTCATCCGAAGTCAGGTTGCCTGCCCCAGTGTGGCTGAGTCTGGGGCTTTTATAGACACAAGATAGAGGAGGCATGAGCTGAAGCTAGTATTGGAAAAGGCAACATATGGTTGGTTAAAAAGCATTATTCAGAAAGAAGCAACTGGGGAAGGGTGGGCAAACAGGAACTGAAGTTCTTACTCTGGGTCGTGGGTTTCATCCAGTAACAGCAGTCCAGGGTGTTTTGGCTTGAAGGTGCAATTTCACCAGGGAGCCACCCCTACCTGCCTAGGCATTTGACTGCCTGCTCTCACTATCAGCACTGGTACCTGAATAGGCCATCCTCCTGCAATCAGAGCCACCCTCCTGCCTGCAGGGGAACCAAGAAGGTTTCCACAAAGATTTAGTGTTGATTTTTATTTTTCTCTTTCCCATTCAAATCATGAAGTTATCTTTTTAAGGCCACTTAGGTTCTAAGTCTCAAGATAAAATGTCTCTTCCTAAAGCACAAACCCCATCACCTCTCTTCTTCCTAACCCCAGAAAACATCCTCATCAGTGATATACCACTCTGCTGGGTTTCATAAGGAGGTATCCCTGGAATGCACCTGGGGGAGTTGTGTACATTCTAACCTTTTCTTCTATTTTTTTTCCTATTTCACAATTGCTATTTTTATTCATTATAAAAATTAACATTCATACAACTAGGCATGCATCTAAAATCCAATAGCCTTCAGAAATGCAGCACACTGTAGTCACAAGGTCTTTGGTCTGGGGTCTGACACCCTGTGGGAAAGCCTGTCCCTACCTCTGGCTGCCATGTGACCCTGAGCAAATCGCCCCCATCCCTCCCCAGGTTCTTTGCCTGTTGGTTGGCAGGGTGGTGTACATCCCATTCACTTCACTCTGAAGATCAAAGGAGAGGTCATATGCAGCAGGAATTTCAGCTGTCTGGCATTTGGTGCTTCAGTAAACATCACCTAGAAGATTAGATATGACCAGCATTATACATAAATTCACTCCAC
>NW_022437005.1:10622411-10636553 GCF_009761245.1 Sapajus apella
TTTCCAGGTTCATCCATGTCCCTACAAAGGACCCAAACTCATCGTTTTTGATGGCTGCATAATATTCCATGGTGTATATGTGCCACATTTTCCCTATCCAGTCTATCATCGATGGGCATTTGGGTTGGTTCCAGGTCTTTGCTATTGTAAACAGTGCTGCAATGAACATTCGTGTGCACGTGTCCTTATAGTAGAACGATTTGTAATCCTTTGGATATATACCCAGTAATGGGATTGCTGGGTCAAATGGAATTTCTATTTCTATGTCCTTGAGGAGTCGCCACACTGTCTTCCACAATGGTTGAACTAATTTACACTCCCACCAACAGTGTAAAAGTGTTCCTATTTCTCCACATCCTCTCCAGCATCTGTTGTCTCCAGATTTTTTAATGATCGCCATTCTAACTGGCGTGAGATGGTATCTCAATGTTGTTTTGATTTGCATTTCTCTGATGACCAGTGATGATGAGCATTTTTTCATGTGTTTGTTGGCCTCACATATGTCTTCTTTTGTAAAGTATCTGTTCATATCCTTTGCCCACTTTTGAATGGGCTTGTTAGTTTTTTTCTTGTAAATCTGTTTTAGTTCTTTGTAAATTTTGGATATCAGCCCTTTGTCAGATGGGTAAACTGCAAAAATTTTTTCCCAATCTGTTGGTTGCCGATTCACTCTAATAATTGTTTCTTTTGCTGTGCAGAAGCTGTGGAGTTTGATTAGGTCCCATTTGTCTATTCTGGCTTTTGTTGTCAATGCTTTTGGTGTTTTGGTCATGAAGTCCTTGCCTACACCTACGTCCTGAATGGTTTTGCCTAGATTTTCTTCTAGGGTTTTTATGGTGTTAGGTCTTATGTTTAAGTCTTTAATCCATCTGGAGTTAATTTTAGTGTAAGGTGTCAGGAAGGGGTCCAGTTTCTGCTTTCTGCACATGGCTAGCCAGCTTTCCCAACACCATTTATTGAACAGGGAATCCTTTCCCCATTGCTTGTTTTTGACTGGTTTGTCAAAGATCAGATGGTTGTAGATATGTTGTGTTGCCTCCGAGACCTCTGTTCTGTTCCATTGGTCTATATCTCTGTTTTGGTACCAGTACCATGCTGTTTTGATTACTGTAGCCTTGTAGTATAGTTTGAAGTCTGGTAGTGTGATGCCCCCCGCTTTGTTCTTTTTGCTTAGAATTGACTTGGCTATGCGGGCTCTCTTTTGGTTCCATATGAAGTTTAAGGTGGTTTTTTCCAGTTCTGCAAAGAAGGTCATTGGTAGCTTGATGGGGATAGCACTGAATCTGTAAATTACTTTGAGCAGTATGGCCATTTTCACGATATTGATTCTCCCTAACCATGAACATGGAATGTTTCTCCATCTGTTTGTGTCCTCTCTTATTTCGTTGAGCAGTGGCTTGTGGTTCTCCTTGAAGAGGTCCTTTACGTTCCTTGTTAGTTGTATTCCTAGGTATTTTATTCTCTTTGTGGCAATTGTGAATGGAAGTTTGTTCTTGATTTGGCTCTCTTTAAGTCTGTTATTGGTGTATAGGAATGCATGTGATTTTTGCACATTGATTTTGTATCCTGAGACTTTGCTGAACTTGCTTATCAGTTTCAGGAGGTTTGGGGCTGAGACGATGGGGTCTTCTAGATATACAATCATGTCATCTGCAAATAGAGACAATTTGACTTCCTCCTTTCCTATTTGAATGCCCTTTATTTCTTTTTCTTGCCTGATTGCTCTGGCTAGAACTTCTAATACTATATTGAATAGCAGTGGTGAGAGCGGGCATCCTTGTCTGGTGCCACATTTCAAGGGGAATGCTTCCAGTTTTTGCCCATTCAGTATGATATTGGCTGTTGGTTTGTCATAAATAGCTTTTATTATTTTGAGATACGTTCCATCGATACCTAGCTTATTGAGTGTTTTTATCATAAAGGGCTGTTGAATTTTGTCAAAGGCCTTCTCTGCATCAATTGAGATAATCATGTGGTTTTTGTCTTTGGCTCTGTTTATGTGGTGAATTACGTTTATAGACTTGCGTATGTTGAACCAGCCTTGCATCCCCGGGATGAAGCCTACTTGATCATGGTGGATAAGCTTTTTGATGTGCTGTTGCAATCGACTTGTCAGTATTTTATTGAAGATTTTTGCATCTATGTTCATCATGGATATTGGCCTGAAATTTTCTTTTCTTGTTGAGTCTCTGCCGGGTTTTGGAATCAGGATGATGTTAGTGTCATAAAATGATTTGGGAAGAATTCCCTCTTTTTGTATTGTTTGGAATAGTTTCAGAAGAAATGGTACCAGCTCCTCTTTGTACGTCTGGTAGAATTCAGCTGTGAACCCATCCGGACCTGGGCTTTTTTTGGGTGGTAAGCTCTTAATTGCTGCCTCAACTTCAGACCTTGTTATGGGTCTGTTCAGGGTTTCGGCTTCTTCCTGGTTTAGGCTTGGCAGGAGGCAAGTGTCCAGGAATTTATCCATTTCTTCCAGGTTTATTAGTTTGTGTGCGTAGAGTTGTTTGTAATAATCTCTGATGATGGTTTGAATTTCTGTGGAATCTGTGGTGATATCCCCTTGATCGTTTTTTATTGCATCAATTTGGTTATTCTCTCTTTTCTTTTTTATTAATCTGGCTAGTGGTCTGTCTATTTTGTTGATCTTTTCAAAAAACCAGCTCCTGGATTTATTGATTTTTTGAAGGGTTTTTTGTGTCTCTATCTCCTTCAGTTCTGCTCTGATCTTTTTTTTTTCTTGTCTTCTGCTAGACTTTGAGTTTTTTTGATCTTGCTCCTCTAGCTCTTTCAGTTTTGGCGATAGGGTGTCAATTTTTGATCTCTCCTTGCTTCTCATGTGGGCACTTATTGCTATATATTTTCCTCTAGAGACTGCTTTAAATGTGTCCCAGAGATTCTGGTATGTTGTGTCTTCATTCTCGTTGGTTTCGAAGAACATCTGTATTTCTGCCTTCATTTCGTTGTTTATCCAGTCAACATTCAAGAGCAAGTTGTTCAGTTTCCATGAAGCTGTGCGGTTCTGAGTTAGTTTTTGAATTCTGAGTTCTAACTTGATTGCACTGTGGTCTGAGAGACTGTTTGTTACGATTTCCATTCTTTTGCATTTGCTGAGGAGTGATTTACTCCCAATTATGTGGTCAATTTTAGAGTAGGTGTGATGTGGTGCTGAGAAGAATGTATATTCTGTGGATTTGGGGTGGAGAGTTCTGTAAATGTCTATTAGGTTTGCTTGGTCCAGGTCTGAGTTCAAGTCTTGCATATCCTTGTTAATTTTCTGTCTGGTTGATCTGTCTAATGTTGACAATGGGGTGTTAAAGTCTCCCACTATTATTGTGTGGGAGTCTAAGTCTCTTTGTAAGTCATTAAGAACTTGCCTTATGTATCTGGGTGCTCCTGTATTGGGTGCATATATATTTAGGATCGTTAGCTCTTCTTGTTGCATTGATCCTTTTACCATTATGTAATGTCCCTCTTTGTCTCTTATGATCTTTGTTGCTTTAAAGTCTAATTTATCAGAGATGAGAATTGCAACTCCTGCTTTTTTTTGCTCTCCATTTGCTTGGTAAATCTTCCTCCATCCCTTTATTTTGAGCCTTTGTGTATCCTTGCATGTGAGATGGGTTTCCTGGATACAGCACACCGATGGGTTTTGTCTTTTTATCCAATTTGCCAGTCTGTGTCTTTTGATTGGGGCATTTAGTCCATTTACATTTAGGGTTAATATTGTTATGTGTGAATTTGATACTGCCATTTTGGTGCTAGCTGGCTGTTTTGCCTTTTAGTTGAGCTGGTACTTGTTCCTCTATATGTGTAGAGCCTCTTTCAGGAGCTCTTGTAGAGCTGGCCTGGTGGTGACGAAGTCTCTGAGTACTTGCATGTTCCCAAAGGATTTTATTTTTCCTTCACTTATGAAGCTTAGTTTGGCTGGATAGGAGATTCTGGGTTGAAAGTTCTTTTCTTTAAGGATGTTGAATATTGGCCCCCATTCTCTTCTGGCTTGTAGGGTTTCTGCTGAGAGATCTGCTGTGAGTCTGATGGGCTTCCCCTTATGGGTAACCCAACCTTTCTCTCTGGCTGCCCTTAGTATTTTCTCCTTCATTTCGACCCTGGTGAATCTGACGATTATGTGCCTTGGGGTTGCTCTTCTTGACGAATATCTTTGTGGTGTTCTCTGTATTTCCTGGACTTGAATGTTTGCCTGCCTTGCTAGGTTGGGGAAGTTTTCCTGGATAATATCCTGAAGAGTATTTTCCAGCTTGGATTCATTCACTTCGTCGCATTCGGGTACACCTATCAAACGAAGATTAGGTCTTTTCACAAAGTCCCACATTTCTTGGAGACTTTGTTCATTCCTTTTTACCCTTTTTTCTCCAGTCTTGCCTTCCCGTTTTATTTCATTGAGTTGATCTTCGACCTCTGGTATCCTTTCTTCTGCTTGGTCCATTCGGCTGTTGATACTTGTGCATGCTTCACGAAGTTCTCGTGTTGCGTTTTTCAGATCCATCAATTCACTTATATTCCTTTCTATTTTGTCCATTCTCGTTAGCATTTCGTCAAATCTTTTTTCAAGGTTCTTAGTTTCTTGGCATTTGGTTAGAACATGTTCTTTAAGTTCACAGAAGTTTCTTACTACCCACATTCTGAAGTCTGATTCTGTCATTTCATCACACTCGTTCTCCATCCAACCTTGTTCCCTTGCTGGTGAGGAGTTGTGATCCCTTTTAGGAGGAGAGGTGTTCTGGTTTCGGGTGTTTTCATCCTTTTTGCGCTGGTTTCTTCCCATCTTTAAGGATTTATCCACCTGTCGACTTTGTGGTTGTTGGCTTTCAGATTGGGTCTCAAATCTTTCAGATTGACGGTCTGTTTGTTGATGATGAGGTTATTTCTGTTTCTTGGTTTCCTTCTGACAGTCTGGCCCCTCTGCTGTAGGTCTGCTGAGGTTCACTCCAGGCCCTGCTTGCCTGGGGTTCACCTGCAGCAGCTGCTGAACAGCAAGGGTTGTTACCAGTTTTCTTCTTCTGCTATCTTTGTCCCAGAAGGATACCCGCCTAGTGTCAATCTGATCTCTCTTTTATGAGGTGTCTTTTTGGATATATAGGTGTCAGGGAGCTGCTTGAGGAGACGGTCTCTTCTTTATAGGAGCTCAAATGGTGAGCTGCGAGCTCTGTTGTTGTTCATTCAGAGCTGCTGGGCAGGTACTTTTAGGTCTGCTGCAGCAGAACTCATAAACTGCTTTTTGTTCCCAGGTGCTCTGTCCCAGGGATTTAGGGCTTTATTTATGAGTTTCCGTTATGCTGCTGCCTTCTTTTTTTTTTTTTTTTTCTTTTTTTCCTTCAGACCTGCCCAGCCCAGCAAGGAGGCAGCCTAGTCACTGTCGGCCTATAGCAGCTTTGCTGAGCTGCTGTGGGCTGCGCCCCGCTGCCGAGTGAACTTCCCTGCAGTCCTGTTTATATGGGTGTAGTTAGAACTGCGTTGGCGATGGTGGCCCGCCTCTGTTGGGGCGGAGTCTCTGCTGTGGCGGGTTGCCTTGGCAACGGCGGGCTGCCTCAGCAATGGCGGGTTGCCTCGGTAATGGCGGACGCCCCTCCCCCACAGAGCTGGACCGTCCCGGGTTCAGCTGCGCTTGCTGTGAAACTCTCAATCCAGAGTTTCTGGTTGCTGTTCTTTTGTGGGGGTGGGGCCAGCCGAGCCTGATCGCCTGGCTCCCTGCCTCAGAGCCTTTTTTAAGTTGGTGTTCCAGTCGCCTGTTGAAGAGGCTCCGGGGTCTGTTTGTTTTCCCCTGCGGCCACTCGCTGCGCTGGCTTAAACAGCGGCACTGAGGTTTGTGGCGCCTTTTTTTTTTTTTTTCCTGGAATCTACTGTCCTGGTTCTCTGCTCAGTCCCCTTTTTGAGCTGGCGTACGGGCGACTTCCCGTGGCTCCAATCGCCAGCCTAAAGGGCCCCCGGACCGGTGTATTTTGTACGGAGAACCACGGCTCTGGGGCGCCGACAAAGCAGCCGCGTGGGGCAAAGCAGCGGCGCTGGCCGGCACAGCCGCGGTGGCCGAAACAGCCGCGCTGGCGACCGTGGAGCACCTCTGCCCGGGAGTTTCCTAGTCTGTGGGCAATAAAAACGCGGCGTCCACTCACCCTCTGCGCTTTCACGGGGAGCTGCAATCCTGAGCTGCTCCTAAACGGCCATCTTGGATCGTCCCCCCCAAAGTTTATAAACTTTACATGGCTAACAGAGAGAAACAGCAAGAGCCTTAAAGAAATCTCCCTTTGCAACAGCTGCTCTGGCCCTTGGACATCGACACAACAGACGATGCTGAATGAGGTGGAATCATTAGTACTGAGGATCCTGACATCCAGCAGTGTCAGCAAGCCGTGGACTTTATTGCTCCTTTTTGCCACTAGCTCTGGGACCTCAAGCAAGTCACTTCATTTTACTTTCCCTCAATTTTCACAGCTTTAAGACAGCATCAATACCAGTTCCTGCTCCTGCCTGACAAAGTAAAGTGGGAAGTTCTCTGAGCTTAAGTATCAAGGCAATACACCGTAGGCGGTCCCAAGAGCACCTCACAAAAGCCTCCCTCCCATTTGCCTCTGTCACCGGTCTCTGAGCTCCCTCCCACCTCACCTGAGAACCGTGAGGGTGGGGTCATGTCCTGGGGTATGGCTCCCCACAGTCCCTGGAGGAGGCCTTCGCACACAGCCTCAGGACCCCCTTGGCTGCCCTCCTCCCTGGCACTCTGTCCTGTGCTGGAGACTTCTCCTCCCAGCTGCACACATCTGCTGGCTCCAGCATTTCTCCTGCAAGGAGATTCTGGTCTTTCCCCAGCAGGGTTACTCTGACAGCCTGTGAATGCACACCTGCGGTCTGAATTCTCCTGTCAATTCTGCTAATCCTCTTTTGCTTCGGGGATTCTGCAGGTAGATTTGGATCCAGTTCCTGTCTGCTTGGCTCCTTCCTCACCAAGGCAGTGGAATGAAGTTGACCTTCTTGGGAAGTCAGTCTACCAAGAGAGAGCAGATTGTTGAAGATGGGAGCAGGTGGTGATGCAGAATGCACCAGACCCACAAGTGCCAGGGGCCAGTCCTTATCTGGGCTGAATTCCAGGAGAGATGGCTTGTGGGCCAGGGGTACATGGTCTGGGATGGGCTCACTGGTCAGCCCCAAACAGGCCTCCTCAGAGAGTGCCCTCTGGACCAGCACTGCCTCCATGATAGCTGCCCTCTCCTCCTCCCTAAGGCAAAAATGTCAGCCAGCCCACCCCAAAATAGGAAGAAGCCAGTTTTCTTAAAATGGTGACTTGCCTTCTTACAGTTTTCTTCCAATACTGTTCAGAGAGCCATCAAGCCCTGCTGAACCCAGATTCCTGCCGTGAAAACCTTTCACTTTTGCCCCCACATATGACCTTCAAAAGACTGTTTGGCTGTTTTGCAAGGGAAGACTTAGCTTGGAGGGTGTTCAAATAATGCTAAACGTAAAATGGCAACAGCAATAGTAAGAGTGACAGTGGCCAGGGCTGCCCTCCTGTGTGGCCTCCTCTAAGCCTGGCACACATGCCAGTCCCTGTGAGTGCCCCAGTCCCTGAGGTCAGTCTTGTGCTCACTGTCTCCCGCTCATAGGACATCCCAGGATGCAGCAGGACCGAGCCAGGGTGTGAGTGTGGGCTGGTGTCCCAGGCAACCTCCTGCCACACACAAGTTCCAGGCCTCGGGGGCTAATGGCTCATGGGGGCACTCACCGCGGAGGACTTGAGGGGTCCCGGCCTGTGTGCCAGGTGCAATCTGTTCCTGCCCCACCTCCTACCCCCCAGCCAGCAGCGTTCACAGGAAGCTGGGATGGGCCGTCCCCACTCTGCTGACCGAAACCCCCCTCCAACGTGCCTCTCTGCCTTTCTGCTGGGGAGCCTCCTCTGCACAGGTGTGAGCTTGCTTAGCCAAAGTGCAGAGCACCTGGATTTTATGTGCTGGGGACAACCTTCAACTGTGGTTAAGCGGGAGTCCTTGGATAAATCAACATGCCTTCCTCATCTTGTTGGGACAATTTTGAGCTGCATCCTATGCGGTTCCTCAGAGGTCCCAGCAGAGTTGGGCTCCATTGCCCATGGCAGTAACAGGTTCACCAACACAGCCTTCCCTTCTCACTCTGCCCACCCCTCATTCCCAGGATTCCCCAACCCCCACCCCCTTGCCCTCACCACCAAGAAACTATCTGCTCATACACCCTGGTGTCTGCTTTTAGGGGAATTCAAATTAAGACATTTATCTATGTAAAACATGATCTGGTTACGATATTAGAATTGTGTGTGACTATTTACCCTATAGCTGACTTGCATTTAAATAGCCAATTGTCATAGGTTCTGATGTCTATAAGGACATTAAAAGTCCCTACTTCCATGGTCATCCATTACACTTAGTATCATGGAGCTAGAATGTTTCCTAGACGTAATTTGGTTTAGTGATGTTTAATCTTGTTTGAGCCTCACATCCCTTTAGAAATTTAAGGAAAGCTACAGACCCACCCTTGGAAAATTGGCGATGCATACAATACTGCCTTCAATTTCAGGGTGTTCTTGGAACATTTAGATCCAAGCAGAGGTGTACCTGTGTTTGATTCCCCTGACTCTGGTCCAACAGCTCAGTACACAGACGGGTAAACCGAGGTCTGGGCTGGAAAAGAATCTGCCCACACCACCCAGTCAGTGAGTTGATGTGAAGTTTCTTGACTCCCAATCTAGCCGTCTTTCCACCCCACAGCATCCACATCGCCACCTTTATTTCTGTCTGTTGTGTTCTTACAATCCAGCGAGCCAGGCGCTGTAGTAGTCCCAGTTACTTGGGAGGCTGAGATGGAGGACCTCTTAAGGCCCTGAGTTCAAGGCCAGCCTGGGCCATGTAGTGAGACCTCCCCCATCTCTAAAAATAAAAATAAATACAACTAACTGCACAATCATAAGGCAGTTTCAGCATCAATATAAGTTTATTACACTTTACTGATCATGATAAATATATGCATATTCTCTGCCCAGCTTCCCTGTTCAGTGTGCACTTCAGCTCCTGAGCAGCATTTCACACCTCAGCCATTATCTTATTATATCGTTACAGCCCCACCCACATTCACTCGTGTCCTTCCTGTCCCGCCCACATTCACTCGTGTCCTTCCTGTCCCGCCCACATTCACTTGTGTCCTTCCTGTCCCGATTAGCCCTACAGGCCTGTTCTTTACCTGCTCAATTATTCAGCTCTTAGCTCTGCTCAGATACATTTTCAGGGTGTTTTTCTCTCCACCCTCCATATTTTCTGCTTTTCTGGGGCCATCCTTTTTATTTTTTAAAAAAGTTAGTATCTGTTATTTATAACCCACCCTCCTGGCAATTTCAGGATGGTTTTTCTTTGCAATGATGAAAGCTTAGATTAGGATTCTGAGGAAACTCATTTTTCACCCTTCTTAAAAACTGTCTCTGGAAATATTTTTCTCTGAATGAGTTTGTTCTCCAAGCATCTAAGTCAGGCCTCAGAGTCCCTTAACTTGTTTTCTACAAAGACGATTGCTTTTTATAAATCACTAATTATATTACTTGTCATGTCATTGCTATTCATGTTTCTTGTTTTTGTTTTTGTTCTTGATTTTGGGCAGTCGTCCTCTGCTTATGTGTATAAAGTGCCATTTTACCTTGAGAGTCAGGTGCGTGGCAGGTGACAATTAGACATTCTTCATCACCTACTGAGGCAAGTGAGGAGGGTCACCCCACCGCACTGGCTCACATTGAACTAATTCCCTTGGGATCTTCAGGGCAAGGTTAGACAGTGTTTTCCAAAGGTGAAATGGGGAAAGCATGAGAGAAAGAGGTTAGGAATGGAAGTGGTATCTGTGTGGATGGAAACGCTTGGCCGTCAGCAACTTGTATAACACAGGGTCATGGAATTCTGCCTCACCCAGCAATGCAGTGACTTTGTATAACTTTGGCCCACAGAGCTTGATCATGGCGTCTTGGAGCTGGAAAGGAAATTGGAATTCCTGCCACCCGCTGGATTCTTGCAACCTCTCTAGAACTCTCCTAGCGGGCTAGCCAATCAGCTCGTGTTTGAACCCTTTCAGGTGGCCTTGGACCTTTGATGTGTTGGAAACAGAGGGGGTCAGAGCAGACCAATAGCAAGGACATGATACTGACTGCTAATCAGAAGGGCAGAGAACCCCCATCCCCCAAGACAAGGGAAAAGAGGTAAGGAGGGGAGGACTGTGGGTGAGGCTTCAGGTCGGCGGGGGGTGGGGCTGGAAGTTGAGGACGTTAATGCCTGGGTGTCTTGACTCCATAGCAAATTCAGAGTCACAGTTGACACTGAGAATTAATTGATCCTAGTTAGCAGGAGGCTAGAGGGAAAAAAATGAATATTTAAAAATAAAAGAGAAATCTGAATAAGAAAAGAGAAAAATGAACAGATAGCTTTAGAGCACCAACTGAAGTTGGGGTGACTTTGTGACTCTACTCTGTACAGTTACGGCTTTTCTCTAAAATCAGTGACCATAATCCAGGGTAGGGAGTTTTTAGGGGCAGGAGGAAAATGGTACAAAGGGAATCAAAAGTGCTTATGATTTTTTAATTTAAATGATTGACTTCAGTAGAGTTTAGATAAGAAAAGAAAGTCTGGAGCATTTGAAGATGGAAAACCCAAGATAGTGAGTAACCAGATACCTCAATGAGATCGCAGAAAACTTGTACAAGAATGTGAGAGAGAAAAGCCAGGAAGACAGATGCTTCTTCCAAGAGCCGGACTTGGGTTTATGATATCTTCAGCAGAGCTATGCTGAGTGAGAACACGTCTTGCCTTTATTTGTGTCACTCAGTGTAAATATATTTGGCCCTTTTTCTTTTCAAAAGAATAACATTCCCAACCGTTTCTTTTTTTTTTTTTAAGTTTATTTATTTAGCCTTTTGAAAATTGCCTTTCCAACACTGTTTGATATCTATTTGGAAAAGTGTTACCCATCAAAGTGTTAGAAATCACATGTATAGGAAATAGTAACAATAAAAGCAACAGAAATCATAACGACATCTAGGTGAAATGAATCCCTGCCCTGAATGGAATTCTGAAGCGGTCACTTCCTGCTGAACCAGGGGAGGGGAGACATGCGCTGCAGCTCGCTCCACCTTACGCTGCGTACAGCAGGGACAACATGACAGCGATTAAATGAAGACAAGCAAACTCCGGTTCCTGTTCATTGACAGCAAAAGCAAAAACGAAACCCTGGCACCCCAGCCTTCCCGCAGCGCCTCCCCCTGCATCTGTTCAAGTCAGACTATGTGCTGACTAGCAGCCAGGACAGGTCATCTCCCGGCCCTTCCCTTCTACGACCTGAAGCTTGGAGCTGGCTCCTGCATTGCACCCAAGGTTCTCCGGCTCTGGTCCCTGGGTCACCACAGGGAGTGCAGCTGCTGGAAAGCACTGCTTCTTTGCCCGGCCTCCTCAGTGCAGATTCACCCGAAGGGCTCAGACTTTTCGATCTCTTGCTGTCGTTTCACTTTCTTTTCCTCCGTAGTCCATGTTCTCTGAGAATTTACCAAACTTTCTAGAATCTATTTCTGGACAATCTAAATTAAGCTGCACCCAACCCTACACCCAAGAAAACCCCGTTGCTCTTGTGAAACTCCAGCCAGTCTCAAAAACCAAGTCTAGACTGCTGGATGTGATTCTCTTCCCCCGAGAGTGAATTCATTCCCCTCACAAGCACAGTTGCAGTCTGGCCAGAGTCTTTTCCCTGAAAACCTGACTCTGAATAGGCCTTGGTTCTTAAGCCCAGCCATCAGCTTCACCAGGTCCAGCCATCTGGACATAAAGGTCAGTTTCAGAGCACACCTGTGAACTGTGCTGCTGTGAAGCTCCCTGAAAATGTACACACACCTCTTTTCTATTTGTTGGTGATGGCCTGGATAAAGGCTAGAAGAGAACTAGTATTTTCCCAAAGTCTTACCTGATCTAGGATTTTAAGAACAATTTCCAGATATTCTAGAGCACTTGACACAGCCCTGGAGCCACGGCTGTGGTCCTTCACAAGGGGAGCAAACACAGCTGCTCACAGACTGTGGCAGGCTCCCCTGGTTTCAGTGGTCATGTTGACATTCTTCAGTCTTCTCCACATTACTTCTTGCCTCCACTGCTGCTCATGTGACCACAGTCTCCAACTGACTGCCCAGGTGTAGGTTCGAGCTGGGTCAAGGGCCTTTCACTTCCTCCCGCAGCCTCCAGGTTCTCAGACCCAGCTGCATGGAACGTACAGAATGTACAGGACGCCCACTAGACCCTCAGTGCCCTCAGTGCAGGAGTGCTAGGCTGTGTTCCAGTCGCTACAGCTGCGTAACAATTATCTCAAGGCACATCAGCTTGAAATAACCATGTTCCTTTTCATCAAGAGCCTGCAGTCTAGCAGCTGATGCAGCAGTCGGCAGGGACCTCAGCTGGGGACGCCTCTCAGAACACCTATACCTGACCTCTCCTTGCTTGGGCTTCCTCACAGCATGGTGGCTGGGCTCCCAGGGTGGGGAGAGAAAGAGAGGAAGGCATATACCTTTTATGAACTGGCCTCACAAGCCACCCAGCATCATCTCCACAGCATTCCATTGGTCAAAGCTGCCACAAAGTCCCACCAAGTTTTGAGGGAAGGAACATAGGCCCCGTCTCTTGATGGGGAGTAGCAAGGTTTTGAAAGAGCAAGTGGATCCAGAAATTTTGCTGTGTCGCTTTTAGAAAATAAAATCTACCACAAGGAGTTAACACATGGTAATGTAAGCCTTGATCAACCGGGAGCAAAAGCAATGGAAAATCTCTTTCCTTGTCTTCTCCTGGAAGGCGGTCCTGAGGAAGAGATTCAGCATCCACCCACAGTGGCAGTCGCCCCTTGCATGGTGAATCTTGGCATTAGTCTCTCCCCCTTCCATGCCCAATACTCCTGACACTCCATTCTAAGGTCACGCTTCCAAATAAAGTATTCACACATAAGCCTTTGTCCCAGACATTGCTTTTGGGGAATCATAAGCTCAGACAATTGGTACCACGTGCGTCCCTGGAGAGCAGTCTCAGGTTAGTTTTGTTTCTTTGTTTTGTTTTGATGTTTGTTTTCTTTGAGATGGAGTCTTCCACTGTAGTCCAGGCTGCAGGGCAGTCGTGCAGTCTTGGCTCAGTGCAACTTCCACCTCCCGGGTCCCAGCTCAAGCAATTCTCCTGCCTCAGCCTCCCGAGCAGCTGGGATTATAGGCACGTGCCACCATGCCCAGTTAATTTTGGTATATTTAGTAGAGATGCAGTTTCATCATGTTAGCTAAGCTGGTCTTGAGCTCCTGACCTCGTGATCCACCCTCCTTGGCCTCCCAAAGTGCTGGGATTACAGACGTGAGCCACCGCGCCCTGCCAGGATTAGTTTTTAAGGCTGTGTAAGTCAACACGCAGGCATCACTAAGGACCCTGTTCGTGGTTATTGGCTGTGATAACTTTGGCACAGGCAGCATCAGTTAGTAAGGCTATGGCTGATGGACATGAGGTGCACTGAAGGTGCAGAGCAACAGGCTTGCTTGTTAGCCAGGTGGGTGAGCAGTGTGGGAATAGTGATAAAGGTAACATTTGGGGAGTCAGTTGGCTTTTGAAACTGAGTTAATAACCTTGGAAGAGATAGGCTCAGATACCCCATCTGTCAACTCCAGTCATGTCTGAAGGACGGAGGGCTCATCCCCGGAAGCTACAAGGTACACACTCCCATATTTCTCCTGGGTTAAAGGTCAGGGCACTTATAGAGATGAATGGGAACTGAAAACACAGAATAGAAACTTGATGTGAATGAGCCTGGAAATCCGATCTCTAGAGCTCCCTGAATCCTTTGTGCTGGTAGATGAAGTCCACAGTTCTGACGGAAGAGAGCAGCCTCTCCTCGTGTGGCAGTGGAGAGGGGAGGACTCATCAATATGCAGTCCTTACCCCTGGGCAGGAACTGAACTTCAGTGAGGGACCCTGTGCAGCCCTTACCCCTGGGCAGGAGCTGAACTTCAGTGAGGGACCCTGTGCAGTCTTACCCCTGGGCAGGAGCTGAACTTCAGTGAGGGATCCTGTGCAGTCCTTACCCCTGGGCAGGAACTGAACTTCAGTGAGGGACCCTGTGCAGTCC
>NW_022437005.1:10636563-10892988 GCF_009761245.1 Sapajus apella
GTCCCTACCCCTGGGCAGGAACTGAACTTCAGTGAGGGACCCTGTGCTGGGACAACGCACGAGGCCATGAATGGGTATGAGGGTGGAGGTGTGGGAACTGACCTGGCACAGAAGCAAGGAAGGCTTTAGACACCCAGAGAGCACTCCCTCCACTGAGCAGCAGGGGAGCCTGCGAGCAGATGCTGGTGTGGCACTGGCTGTCCTGGGAGGCTGGGGTCAATGGGGAGAGATGCTGCCAAGGGCCAGTGAAAGGGTTTGTGGAGTAACCAAGGCCAGAGGCGAGAAGAGAATGATTTACCACAATGGGAAGCCAACCCAGAAAGAGAACTAGGAATGCCGACCAGCAAAGATCCGTGGTGACAGCTCACAGGGGATAGAAGGGAAATTGACTATTTCCTCACTGATGAGTTCGCAGACCCAGAGCCCAGCACAGAAGGGAATGGCAGGCCCCTTGAAGCAGGAGCTGCAGAGCGTCCCAGGCGTAGGTGGTAGCTACCCCGGCAGTCCATCTGCACTGCGCACGGGTGTTTTAAGCACTGTTGCCCATCAGAGACCTGAGTTGTCATCACGCGCCCCCCCAGTTGGAGGGGAGGATCGGAGGTCAGGTGACAGGTGGATACCTGCTGGAGCTCATCCCACACAGGGCCTGCTGACTGCAGCCACTTCCCACACCCCAGAATGAAAGGGTGATGATGAGGACACTCAGAACCTGACAGAACTTCACATCCATCCCCTGTCCTGTGGAGGAAGAATCAGAAGAAATGGAAAGATGAAATGGAAAGATGAAACAAACCGCCACCAGACCCTCATTTGGGTCCAAAGTAAATCAGAATTTAAATAATATCCTGAGGGGGTCCAAAACGATGCGAGGGAAGCAGGGAGCAGAGGAGGGAGACACTGGCCTGTGATGCTTTGGCACCGAGGCCTCGACTGACACAGGGTCCTAAGGACCCTGGCCTCGAAAGCTGCCTCCAGGAGGTGGGGCATGCGGGACTCCCACAGAGAGAGGCCTGAAGGCAGTCCCAGAAGGCCTCAGCTGTGAGCCGTGGGCAGCACTGGTCCAGCTGCTGGACCTGCGTCCGGAAAAGGGTCTGAGTGACAGCCAGCATCCAGGACCCATGTGAATGCCTGGAAGTCCCTGGGGAGAAGAGAAGCAGATGAACCTTGGCTCCAGCCCTGGTTGTAGGGTCTGTGGAACTTGACCCCCGTTGGGCTTCCAGAATGGACTAGGGCATGATGTGCATTGAAACTGTGATCCATTTTGATGCTCAATAAGTGGTAACTCTTCATTACTAATGCTTTCACTATTATATAAAAAACTCTAGTGAAGGGCCAAGGAGCCAGGAGCAGGCTCTCATCTTCCGCAGCAGCCAGGGCTGGGTGAAGCACCTGGGCTGCAGAAGTGGCTGAGGAGGGGGTCCCCAGTTCCCTCCTGCTGGATCTTTCTGGAAACACACACAGGCACACACACGCTCTCTCACACACACCTTCCCTCTCTTCTTCCTTTTACTTCGATTCATTCTGTCAAAAACTGGCAAGAAAAAGGAAGCTGAGAACAGCTTGAGTTTTGTGATGCACCACCTCCATGTCTATCCTGGAGGACTTGGGCTCTGACAGCTGCTCTGTGGCGTCTGCAGCCCTTTCTCAGAGCAGAACATCCTGACAGGGCTTGACGGGATCCCCTGTCTCAAACTTCCTCCCATTCTCCTTCATCCTGCTGTCTCTTTGCCACTCCTTCCTTCCTTCAGTCTCTCAGCAAATTGCATTACGTGTGTATAGAATATGGCCATGTAGCTCCCCACACTCTGACCATTACACATCGGGGGCTTTCTCCCGGGTGGGGTCCAGGGTAGCCCAGAAGTTTCAAAAGTCCTCAGGCAGTGACAGTGGGGAGAGGGCGGGTCAACCCTGAGACTGTTCCAGGCTGCTCCCTGGGAGCCCGGTGGGAATGAGGCTGGCTGCCGCTATGAGCACGCTCTATCACCCTCCTGCCCTCCCCTGGCTCCCCCTACCCCATGCCCATGCTCCCTGGGACCAGCTCCCAAAGACATTCCCAGCTTTACATCTTCATACCGGATTCTGCTTCATATCAGACCAAACCAAGACAGATGTGTTTGGGACAAACTGATGCATGAATATTGGCCTTAACTTTAAAGAGCCTGAAGTGTAGAAAGTAGATAAGGCAAAAAGGCATCTAAAATGTAAAACAAACCCTGGTTAAAAATAGCAGAGGCTAAAACAAGACAAAATCCCCACAGTTGTAGTTACCTGGGACTTTTTTCAAACCAGAGAAAAAACGGAACACCACAAATTGACAGAGCCTGTCTTGAGAACATATAGTAATGCTCACCTTGTGTGCCAAGACCGCACAGCGTTCACGGCAATTTCACACCTTCAAATGATTTGGATCTTTACAAAAGCTTGGACAAGTAGGGTGGATGTTATGGAGCCCATTTCACAGACGAAGAAATGGAGAACCAAAGTCACAAGGAAAGATGGAGGCCCAGCCGGACCTGGACCCCATGGGCCGTCACCCAACCCAGTCACTTGTGTGGTCTAGGTCAGCTCCCTCCTCCAGGAAAGCAGCCCATCCCCCAGGATAGCACGTTCTCCAAACCTTTCCACCTTTGTGTCTACGCTGCTGTTTAGGCACTTTCGTTCTTCTTCTTTTTTAATGATGAACACATCTCTTTCAGGAGTACCTTGGCAGGATGTCCCCCACTTAATAACTGCAGGGGCTCATGTTTGCCGCCCAGCATCTGGTCCTGCTTCTTGGGGTGCACTGGCAGATGAAGAGGCTCATTCCCTGTTGATCCTGCGCCGCCCACGCCTGGCCTGTTCCCCCATCATGTAGGTCCTGGCCTGGGCTTTTTAGACTCTCACCTCTTCCACCCTTTCTCCTCCTTGCCCTGCTCTGCAAACCCTCCCTTCTTTTGTTACTCAAAGTAGCAGAAATGTGTGATATTGGAGGTCGTGGAAGTGGGTTAGACTACATACAGAAGAGAAAATAATAGAACGTGTGCACCAGCATCTCCGTTCTATAAAATTCCTCAACGCTGCGAGCTGTGGGGATTTTCCAGGCTACAAGGTGCAGAGGCATGCCTTCCCACGGACGGGCCCCACTTCTTTTGCTAAAGCCCTCTTCTGCCTCCTGCAAAGCTTTTCCCCTCAAGCTGCTTGGAGACCATTGTCAATTTAACATAATTTTCTTTTTCACAGCAAATTACCTCTGTGTGTGTCTCACTCTTCTCCCTCCTGCTGGCACCCACACACCCTTTCCTGTTACAGCGTCAAAAGCTCTGCAGGGGCTCACTAAATGCAAGGAGAGGTGCTCTTGCTAAGAGGAGACCTACAGTCCTTCAGACTGTTCACACTGCAACCAGTTTTCCAGAGACAAGCGTGGGCTGCCCTGTCCCACCTGATCCCTCCCAGCTGTCTCGGACCATCAGGGTGCACACCTGGACCTTGGACAAACTCCCATCCAGACCCCGATGCACTCACGCACTCACTTCTTCTCACACTGCACTCAGGACTTCCTGTTGTCACTTGCTGTCATCAAGGTAAGCTCTAATCTTACCTTGTCTGGTATGAGCTGTCCCCAGAGCTCAGGTCCTGGTGGTCTTCCTTGTTTGTCTTCTTGCGGGCAGGGTATACAGAGTTTACCATTGGCCCTTAGAATGCCTGCCAGGCACTGGGCACCCACAGCAAGATGAAGTGGGACTATGAATCTCAACCTGAGTGGAGGGCTGAGTCTCCAAAGATCACAATGCACGCCATTCCACATGATTCCTCACAAGCCACTGGCTACCATTCTCCACAGTGTTTTGGAAATTTTGGCCAGAGGTTTTACCTTAATATCTGCAATAATCTTTGATACCAAAAAATTTCGAATTGCCATTCTCTCTCCTCCCTTTAAAGAAATGTGAGCTCTCTAAGATCCCCCTGAAAAATGATACAATACCCCTACCCTCAAACATGGAGCTTATTTCTCATGCATATGACGCTTAAGGGCAGATTGGAAAAATAATAACCAAAATTCCTTTGGGAAAACATCAAAGCGTCCAAAAGCAAAATATACATTTTAATCTCTGCTAGCAATGTCACTAGTTCTCTGCAGTCCAAATTTATAACGATGAGGCAATAACACACATAACGCAACCACCCAATCCTCTAGGCTCTCTCCAGGGTGCTCGTATAACAATAGACATCATTTGATCTGGTAGAGAAAGGGAAGTGGGGATTTTTTCACTCAGGCATCTGAACTCCATACATCTCCAAAGGAAGCAAAGCAACATCCTATCCTCATACCATTAAACCCCAAGCAAGGGATGCCCAGGGAGCTTGTCATGGGAGCTCCGTGGGGGTGGACACCCATGCGTCAGGCACCACCACAGCAGACCGGTCCACAACCCCAGGGCATCTCCCGTTTCTCATTTTTTATATACTGAGATCATACATATGGCATTCATGAGTCTCAACATTCCAAGTATAAAGAAAATATCTATATCTGTATTCATATCTATCCATCCATCAATAATGACGATTATGTATTCTATTCATTTGTGGCAGTTTCACTTGAAACTATGGCTGTGAACACTGAGTTGTGGTATCATTTAGCCAAACGATAAGGAGAATGGTTTACCTACCCAAAGCTTGCAGAAAGGGCTGCTACATTGTTAATCTTACTTTGGGGGTCTTCGAGATATTGGAAAAGGACAGACAGATTGTTGGGGTTTTGAAGGTAGCAGATGGCACCTGTTGAGGGAGCACTAACTAGAGGCCTTGAAGGGGCGGGTGGCAATTGGTAATTGAAGGCTTTTGTGTGTCTGTTTCTGCAGACACTGTGCAACACAGGTGCATGTGTGTCTCCAGGGAGAGGTTGGAACAGGATTATGTCCTCCAGGGGAAGTTCCAGTAGAGGCTGAAAGTGTCAGATACGGAAAGGAGGGTGACGCTCAAGTGGAAATAAGGTACACTGAGATGGTGGCCCCGGGCCACAGGCAAAGGCCACAGTCACCGAGCATTTCAAAACTGTCTCTTTCTTTCTTTTTTTTTTTTTGTTTTTTTTGAGACAGAGTCTTGCTCTGTAGCCCAGGCTGGAGTGCAGTGGCATGATCTTGGCTCACTGCAACCTCTGCCTCCCAGGTGTCAGCGATTCTCCTGCCTCAACCTCCCGAGTAGCTGGGACTAAAGGCGTGCACCACCACGCCTGGCTAATTTTCTGTATTATTAGTAGAGATGGGGTTTCACTGTGTTAGCCAGGATGATCGTGATCTCCTGACCTCATGATTCACCTGCCTCAGCCTCCCAAAGTGCTGGGATTACAGGCATGAGCCACCACACCCAGCCTCAAAACTGCCTCATTTGTGTTGCTCATTCATATGTTCTTGGAGACAGCCTGCTTTTCTTTGATGTGCAATCTCCCTATCACTGATAATTTAAAGGACCCTGAAGGACTCCTTTAGATGGATCAGTGCCTCTCATGAGTCATTAGGTCATCCACTGATACACTGTCTGTGTCTGGGGTCTCCTTAAAGTCATGTTTTAACTCTCTTCTAGCAGAGGTCTCTATTAAGGAATTTGGGTTGTTTGGGAAGTCAATTCAGAGATATAGAAATGGGAGGAAAATGGGACATATGATACAATATGATACAATTCGGAGGGCAGCTCCTTGGGGCTGATCTTGAGTTCTTCTATCACGTGCTCCTACAATGAAGATGGGTGCCAAGGAACCAAAGAATTCTAACCAAGGCTCTGTGGCCAAGGCTCTGGGTCTTGTCTATGTCATCCCACAACTGCAGGGAGAACAAGGTCAGCAGGTGAGTGCTGGGGTATGATTTTAATGTGCCCACACACCCAAGTTCTTGTGTTGAGCAACGGAAGACAGGGGAGTGACAGGAGATCTTGCCATGTCTCAGAGCAGTTCTTTAACCACCACACCAACACAGCCATTTTTAAAGGCTGCATTGAGAACATATAAATATTAGGCACAGAAATGACAGCTCTGCAACACATTTAAAAATCTAGCATTCCTTTAAGACTTTAAGCCTCAGCCTGTTTCCTTATTCTTTGAACCTTGTAGCACTCTTGGCTGCAGAATGAATATTCTTATACATAGAGGCATTGTTTGGCTAAGATGAATCCTTCCTCAGTCATACCCAGTTTCTTCTAGTTTGATGAATGTGAAAGAATGCAAATAGGACATTTCAACAACCTTGCAGGAAAGAGTATCAAGGCTGATGAGTGACAAACAGCGTGGGCACAGGAGCATGGGTGTGATTACACATAGGCTTGAAGTCTCTTCCATTTCTAGTGAGCAGCACTGGAGTCTGAATTGGGACACCAGGCTCTATACTAGGTTGTGTCATTTATAAACTCTGTGGCTTCGGGAAGGACTCACAAACTCTCTGAAATCCTTCTCTTTTTTACCTAAAATGAGCTCTTGAATATCTCTACCAAATCTAAATGTCTCTGACTGTAATTCCATCAAGTTTGTGTCATTCTCTCTCAGTGGAAAGAGCTCTAAAAGCATCCTTATTTCCTAATGGAATCATTAGGCTGACTGTATCAAGAGGAAAATTTTGAATGTCTTTTGGTTACTAAGAAAAGTAAAACTAATGACATCTACTTAAGGCAACTGGATCCAGGCCAAAGTTAAAAATTAGGATGGATCATTTTCTAACAGCCATTCAAAACCATATATGGTTAATTTGGAAACAAATATTCTGAATTCTAAATAAACTAACTGTACTGTTGGTATGGAAAACTGGCATGGAGCTTCTGGGGAAGGAAGGAAATATTGAAAGACAGTGAGAAAGAAAAAAAAGGAAAGGAGGAAGAGAGGAAATGTAGGCTCAGAGGAAAAAAAAATCAAACAGCTAAGCAGCTACTCAGTAATCCCTCTAGGGAACCGAAAAATGCTCAGAGTTCATTTGAGTTTCTTGCAAAGCTTGGGCAGATTCTTGGAGAATACTTCTAATACAGCATTGACAAGAAGTCTCAGTTACCAACCTGCCACATTAACACACCATCCCCTCCCAAATGACACATGGTCAGTCACATGCAAGAGAAATTCATACAGCTGTCCATTCTGAGTATTCCTTATAGCTGACCATATTGGCTAGGTATTGTCATAATTATTCCATGTAACAAATGCTCCAAAATTCAGCAGCTGAAAACAATCACTGTTATTACTCCTGCATGTATGGGGCAGTGGGGGTCTGGCTGATCTAGGCTGGGCTTGCTTCAGGGTTCTGGAGCAGGGGCTGCTTGATTTCAGATCATAATGTGGGTCACTTGGGGTGGCTCTGCCACACATACTTTCCAGCATTCTTGTACCAGCAGTCTGGCAGGGGCATAATCTTCCCTGTGTCAGAGGCATGAAGGTAAGTGAAAAATGAATAAGGCCACAAAACAGGCCATTTTACCGCTTCCCATTGGCTGAAGCGAATCCCACAGTGAAAACGCATGCAGTCACTTCTACCCACTTTCCATTGGCTGAAACTAATCCCACGGTGAACACACACGCTGTCACTTCTACTGACTTCCCATAGGCTGAAGCCAATCCCATGGTGACCACGCACGCCATCACTTCTAACCACTTCCCATAGGCTGAAGCCAATCCCATGGTGAGCACRCACGCTGTCACTTCTACCCACTTCCCATTGGCTGAAGCCAATCCCATGGTGAAGGCGCACGCCATCACTTCTACCCACTTCCCATAGGCTGAAGCCAATCCCATGGTGAGCACGCATGCCATCACTTCTACCCACTTCCCATAGGCTGAAGCCAATCCCATGGTGAGCACGCACGCCATCACTTCTACCCACTTCCCATAGGCTGAAGCCAATCCCATGGTGAGCACGCACGCCATCACTTCTAGACACTTCCCATAGGCTGAAGCCAATCCCATGGTACGCACGCACACTGTCACTTCTACCCACTTCCCTTGGCTAAAATGAGTCATGAAGATGAACACAAAATCCAAGAGTGAAAAATGCATTCTGTTTAGTTTAGTAGAAGAAACTTTATTTATTATTTGCACACATATATAGGGTATATGTAGAATTTTATTACATGCCTAAGTTGTGTAATGGTCAAGTCAGGGCTTTTAGGGCATTCATTCCCCAGATAACATACATTGTACCCATTAACTAATTTCTCATTATCCATTAGCCTCCCATTCCCTTTGCCTTTTGAGTCTCCATTATCTAGCTGATCAAAACAATTCTGCAGTTGTTGAGTAAAATGTTCTGTAAATTTCTATTAGTTCCATTTGGTCTGAAGGCAAATTGAAGTCCAAAGTCTCTGTTGACTTTCTGACCTGATGATCTGTCCAATGCCGTGGATGGGGTGTTGAAGCTCCCACTTGTATTGCATTGCTGTCTATCTCTCTTAGGTCCAGAAGTATATGTTTTATGAATCTGGGTGCTCCAGTGCTGGGTGTATATATATTCAGAATTGTTATATTGTTATATTCTCTTGCTGAAATGACATTATTTGTCTTTTTTCCAGTGTTTTTTATTTAAAGCCTGTTCTGTCTGATACAAGTATATCTACTCCAGCAGAAGAAATTTTAATTCATATGACAAAAGCATGAATAAAGGGATAAATGGGGAATCAGGACAACTAATGCCATTATTTTTTGACTTCATTATATCATTGAATCTTCTGGGAGCCTTCTGCTCTGGTCCCAGATCAACCTTGGTATCCTCATTTATATCTTTCCCTGGATTCCAGCCATCCACCTAAACTCCACCTTACTGATTATTGGTCTGTTTCTGCGACTCAGGACTCTTTCCTCTGATCTGGCACTACAGACAAGCATTCCTGGTGAGCTCAGTCGGACAACTCCCCACTCAGAGAGCTGGCATCTTCCCAGGGGCTCCCACTGCCGAAGCAAGGCTTCTCTAGCCTCTCGGTGCTAGGAAATGATTGATGGCAGCCACTGTGGGACAGAAATCAAAATGCAACAGGCAGAGAAGGGATTGATGCCACCTGCTCTCATTTACTGAACGGTAATTGCCGATCTTTTAGATGGGTTAATTTCATGTGCTTTTCATATCTTTTATGTTTCTATGGAGCCTTTTAACCTACTTGGAGATCATAAGAGGAGATTCTATTTCAGAAAGCAAAGTAAGAAGTTCAGGCCATCTGCCGGCGCAGGCTTCAGCAAATAGTGTATTTGCGTGCTGACTTTGCCTCTGCCGTTTCATCCCAGGATCATGGTTAATGCTGAAAGAAACATGACTCCCATCAGTCATCAGCTCTTCTCAGATAAAGAAAGGCGAAGTCAATTAGAAAATGAGCTCCACAACACGAATAAAATTTAAATAAAGTCAAAGTAAACGGTATTTTGTATGGTTACTTTGCATTTTCTTTTGTATTAATAGCCAACCTTCCTTCAGCAAGACAAAACTGTCTCTCAGGCTCTTCTTCCCATCTTTGCCCTTTGGTTATTTTGCATTTAATACATTTCAGAAATTACTGCCAGATATTCTCACATTTTGTTTATAGTGCTGTGCCTTGAAAAACAGATTCTATTTTTCCACCATGCATGTATGGTAGATGTAGGGTAGAGAGGACACCTGTGGGTGTTAGTGAAGCCCCTCAATTATGTCTGCAATGGTCAATGGGCCTCCTGCACTCTTTCAAACCAAGTACCAAGGCCTCTCTTTGGATCAGACTGACTCATGAAGGTTTTAAGGGGTTGCCTGCAGGTAGAACTGACTCACTGGTCCTTTGTTCTCTAAGAACAAAACTAAAGCAATTTGAGCTCCAGAGTTTTCCACTGGACTAGGCTGATGCTGGTCTGCAGCAGACACCTTCGTCCAGCTCCTTCCCTTTCTTGTCCTGCTTCTGTTGTTCCCGTGAGAGCCTTCCCTCAACAACCCATTGCCCAAGAGCACCTGTCTCAGGTTCTGCTGTTGGAAAAATTGTCCCCAAAGCACTTAGGTGCTATCTTCTTTGTTGATCACAAAATAGGCAATTAGTTTAGGTAAATGGGTTTTCCACAGTCACACGAGTAGACAGTGGTAGAATAGGTCCTCTGCTTATACATCAGTTCTGCTTCAACCCTCTGCTATGCCTGTCACAATCTATTACATGAGCTGCTCCCTGCAAGGCAGCCAGGGGCACTGGCTGTGCCCTTAATCCAAGGGAGCTGGGCTCTGAGCAGGCCAGACCCCAATACACACAGGGCCCAGAACAGGAGCACAAATGGAAACCCACAGGCCTGAGTCAAATATTTTTAAATTATAAATAAAACAAACAAATTGCTAAATAAAATATTCTACCTTCTCGCCTGGTTAAATACACCTTTACAAAAATCTAAAAAGCCAGGTTTAATTTAGAATTCTCAGACTCCTTGGAGTTCCACAGCAAAAGGGATGGAGAGGGGCAAGCTGGCTCAGCTCCCCACCACTTACTACGCTGGCTTTAGCCCTGTCTTACAAGGTGAAAAACATGTATACACATACTGACACTCTAAATTTTCACACTTGCCAAAGGCAGCCATACCTTGGTCACACCTTGGCATGAGAATGCATGCAGAAGTAGATATGGGTCACTGGGCAGAGAATTCTAGGGTTCTGGGTACCTGGAAGGTATGCACAGACTCCAGATGGGCAGGTCCCTTGGGCTCACGGATTTCATAACTTACAAAATGGGACAGTCATAGCTGGAGGGACCTCTAGATGATGGAGCCCAGGACAGGGCTTCCTTTGTCCCTGGCCGAGGTGATACTGCTCATCTAGCTACATTCTCATGGCCATTCTCCTCGGTGGCCAGTTTCCACATCTGTAAGCAAGGGCATTGGATTATAACCTCAAGGTCCTTTCTTGCCATGCAGGAATGTGATTCTGTAGCCCACCTAGACATGAGTCTGGCCATATAAGAAGAGCAATCACTCCCTAAACAAACTTGTATAAACAAAAACAATGAGGGAAGGTCTTACAGTCAGTAAGTAGATGACTTAGAGGAGAGCCACCCAGCTCTGAACTTCCTGTGTATGTAATCAATTCAGCATCTTGGGGTGAGCACTACATCTTGTTTTCAAAACACGTGTTTCACGTTGAGCAGCTGCTGCCCAACTTCTGTCCTGCGGAGGGAGCATGCAAGCATTTGGCTCCATGTGTCCCTGGATGGGATCAGAGCTGGAGGTGTGGTTTGAAATAGAAATGCATGTTTCAAAACAGAACTAAAACGCAGTATTGTGGTAGAGTGATGCGCCTTAATATTAAAGGCATGCCCATCATGTTAATACACTAATTAATATTTAAACCTGTTAAGTTAATCCTTGAGTATCATTTTTATTTTCACCAAAGATTCCTCAGTGTTGATGTATTTGCTTTATTAAAGTTGATCATACACGTCAGCAAAAACCTTGCCAATATTACTGGGAAATTATGTAGGCAGGACCATTAGCCAGGGAGGATAACATGGTGAGGCTCTGAGCACTGGGACTGTTCTTGAAATCCAGGAGCTTGAATGTACAAGAGAGGAATGGAAAGAATCAAGTGTGGCGTGCAAGAGCCACTGATCTGTGGCTGCTGTGGTCACCTGTCGCCACTTATCAGATAAATGGCCTTCAAGTGGCCTGAGGAACGCAGGTACCTGTACTATACATTGAATGCATAACATCGTCTTGCCCCCTTTGCAAAGTCCCAGCTCTGTTCTGGATGAAGGGGCTGCATAAGGGACAGCTTTATTGAACAGAAGATAGTGGAAAGGCATTTGGAATAATATAGGTCAGTGGTATTCAAACCCTCCTCCAAAAAGCTGCCTCCAGAGCAGGGTCAAGGAACAGTGAATATAGGGTGTCTGTGACGGAGGAAAGACATTAGAGTAGCCAATATGTGTGTAAGCAATGCCACTCCATTGGCATCAGTTTTAAATATCGGACATTCTGGCAGGGGGCATTGTTCGGAAGAAAGAGCTTCCACTGCTTGAATTGAGGGTTGAAGTTCTCTGCCTTTTTTCCCAATGTTCTTACAAGGCAATTGAATCTTATAGAAGGGAAATAAACTGCTGGTTACATAGCAAGTGGTGGGTTAGAATGTCTGACAATAAGTGAAAAGGTCTGAGCCTAATGAGAGAGATTTTGGGCATTCCTATGTGTTTATAAGTATGTGTGTACAAAAGTGTGTGTAATCCTGTCCACCACTGAGATTTTCCTTCTGCAAAACTGTTGGTTTCTTAGCCTCTGCACAGAGGTGCAGCCAAAATTGGAGGATATGATGGGCAACCTCATTAACAGTGCATTTTCATTACCATCTGTATTTAGGTGTCTGTAGAGACTCTGCAACCTGGACAGAGCTTAAGGGGGCCTCTGGGTCCAATCTACTTCTGAGTCATGGCGGTCAAGGGTGGGCAGTCTTATCCTTAATCACCTCCAGGGCTGAGGGGCCGCAGCCAAGGCCAGGGCTCACTAGACTCCCTTAGATACAGGTAACCTCGTTTTACTGGGCTTCACTTTCTTGAACTTCATTGACATTGCCTTTTTTGTTTGTTTGTTTACAAATTGAAGGCTCGTGACAGCCCCGCTTCAAGCAAGTATAAGTATATCCAAGCAAGTATAAGTATATACCATTTACCAGTAGCAGGTACTCCCTTTCTAGCTCTCTCTCACATTTTGGTAATTATCACAATGCTTCAAACTTTTTCACCATTCTTATGCCTGTTACTGTGATCTGTGATCATTAATATTTGACATTACTCTTATACTTGTTGTTGGGCACCACAACCACACCCATGTGAGATGGCAAACTCATATCGTTAACGTTGGGCGTGTTCTTCCTGCTTCACTGACTGGCCTTTCCCCCATCTCTCTCCCTCTCCTCAGGACTGTCAATTCCCTGAGACCCAACGACATGAAAATCAGGCCAGTGACTAACCCTACGATGGTCTCTAAGTGTTCAAGCAAAAGGAAGAGTTGTATGTCTCTCACTTTAGATCAAAAGCTAGAAATAGTTATGCTTAGTAAAGAAGGCAGGTTAAAAGCTGGGAAACGCCAAAAGTTAAGCCTCTTGCACCAAATTAGCTACACTGTGAATGCAAAGGACAATTCTTGGGGAAAACTGAAAGTGCTACTCCAGGGAACATCTGAATGGTAAGAAGGCAAAACAGCCATACTGCTGACATGGAGAAAGTTTTAGTAGCCTGGTTAGAAAATCAAACCAGCCACAACATTCCCTTAAGCCAGAGCTTAATCCTGAGCAAGACCCTAACTCTCTTCAACTCTGTGAAGGCTGAGAGTGGTAAGGAAGCTGCAGAAGAAGAGTTGGAAGCTAGCAGAAGTAAGTTCATGAGGTTTAAGGAAGACTTCATCTCCATGACATCAAAGTGCAAGATGAAGCAGTAAGTACTGGTATAGATGCTGCAGCAAGTTATCCAGAAGATCTAGCTAAAATAAATGATGAAGGTGGCTGCACTAAACAACAGATTTTAAGTGTAGATGAAACAGACTTCTCTGGCAAGAAAATACCATCCAAGGCTTTCACAGCTAGAGAGGAGAAGTCAAAGCTTCAAAAAACAGACGGACTCTCTTGGGGTCTAATGCTGCTGGTGGCTTTAAGTTGAAGCCAATGCTCATTTACCATTCAGGAAATCTGAAGGCCCTTAAGAATGATGCTAACTTTACCAGTGCTTTACAAATGAAACAACAAAGTTTGGATGACAGCATGTTTGTTTACAGAATTATCTATTAAAAATTTGAAGTCCACTTTTGAGACCTCCTGCTCAGAAAAAACTAAAATTCCTTTCAAACTGTTACTGACCACAGACCAGAGTACCTGGTCACCCAAGAGCTTTGATGGAGATGCACAACGTGATTACCACTGTTTTCATGCCTGGTAACAATCCATTTTGCAGTCAAAAACTTACTTCAACTTTCAAGTCTTATTATTTAAGAAATATATTTTGTAAGGAGATAGCTGCCATAGGTAGTGATTCTTTTGGTGCATCTGGGCAAAGTAAGTTACAGCTCTTCCAGAAAGGATTCATTATTCTAGATGCTATTCAGAGCATTCATGACTCATGGGAGGAGATCAAATATTAACATTCACAGAAGATTGGAAGAAGTTGATTTCAGCCTTCATGGATGACTTTGAGGGGTTCATGATTTCAGTGGAGGAAGTCACTGCAGATGTGTGGGAAATAACAAGAGAACTAGAATTCAAGGTGGATCCTGAAACTGTAACTCGATTGTTGCATTCTCATGATAAAACTTGAATGGATGAGGAGTTTCATTTTAGGAATGAGCAAAGAACAGTTTCTTGAGATGCAAACGATTCCTGGTGAAGATGCTGTGAACATTGCTGAAATGACAACAAAGGATTCAGAATATTCCATAAACTTAGCTGATAAGGCAGTGGCAGGGTTTTAGAGGATTAACTTTAGTTTTGTAAAAAGTTCTGCTCTAGGTAGATGCTATCAAAATGTTATCAAACCGCATCATATGCTACAGAGAAATGTTTTGTGAAAAAAGTCAATTGATGTGGCAAACCTCATTGCCTTCTTTCAAAAAATTGTCGAAGCCACCTCAACCTTCAGCAGCTGCACCCTGATGAGTCAGCAGCCATCAACACTGAGGCAAGACCCTCACCAGCAAAGACTGACTTGCTCGCTGCCCAGATAATTGTTAGCAATATTCTTTTAGCAATAATGTATTTTTAAATTAAGACATATACATTGTTGTTTTAGAAAAATGTGACTGCACACCATGTAGGCCACAGTATAATACAAACATAACTTTTATGTACACTGAGAAACAAAAATAAATCCTGTGAGACTCTCTTTATCTCACTGGCCTAGGCTTGCCTGTCCCGGGCTGGGACTCTTTGCCCCTGCTGCTGGAATTCATCAGGGGCGTTTCCTTGTTGAATGAAGTGTTAGAATTTCAATCTTTTATTCCAGGACACTGAAGACTTCAGGAAAAGCAAAATAAATGCACTCCTGATAAACTGCTCCCCACTGAGGGTAGGCTGGGATTATGTGTTTTTTGTGTTTTTCAGTATTTCAAAAAAACAAGGCAGGATAAAGATAGAAAATAATTTACAATGTTGTTAATTTGTATATGCAATAGTTTTTTTCCCATGTTGAAAGAACTTTGCATAGAGTTGCCCTCCAAGACCAGCTTGATGCTGCAAGCTTCTAGAACCATCCCTGCCCAGACACCCAGTGATCACTGCCTGGCTTGGATTGAGAATTCACAATCTCCTCTGCTCCAGTTGGGAGATTATAGGCTGTGCAGTTCATAAGAAAGTTTTGATTTCTGATACTTTAATTTTCCTTGAGTTTCAGGAAAATAAATGTGATATGAATGAGTATAAATATACACCCTCATTGGCACAGTCAGAGGGATAAAGCTCTTGCACGAAGCTTGCCCCATGTGTCAGTACTCCATGACTTCAGTTTAATAACTGGGTCTAAAAAACACACGATCAGCCACATGTCGGCAGAAAATAAAATGCTAATATGTAGGCTTTCTCACCTCACCTCATCTCCTGCTTGCTAGAGATGGAAGGCATTGGGGGGCGGGGGGCAGGAAAACAAAGAAGCAACATGTTTATGAACTTGGCCATTTTTCTCTAATCGCAGTCTAGGCCCAAAGCAGACTCAGGATAGTCCCTTACGGGAACGGTCATCAAAGAGAAGCTGGACTCAGATACTGAGCAGGGGTGAAAAGTCACAGGGTGGGGAAGTGGGGACGTTTCACAATAAGGGAGCTTATTTTGCCTGGAAAAGAAAAGCGTCAGAGGACATCATTTTTCATTTCGACATTTCCCGGGGATATAGTACTGGCCTGGTGTTGTTTCATTTCAGAGCTTGCCTAGAATAGAAAACAAACAAAAGAAATGAACCAAAAAATGGAAAGAAGGAAACCAAATAAACTCCAGCCCCAGGCATAAGATCTGCACCAGGCCTGCAGCATGGTCAGTCTCTGGCCGAGGCGGCCTGCAGGTCCAGCCAATTGGCCTGGGTGCCTAGGACACCCAAAAGAACACTCCAAGGCAGTTTTCTCAAGTTGGTCCATCAGGGTAAACAAAGTAATAAAATATCTGTTTTTGTTTTTATCTCAACCTTTTAAATATGCTATTGTAATGCATATTTCATTTGAGTTCAAGGTATGCAGGGTACAGGAGTTTGTGGCCATGATTATAAAGCACCAAGTCCACACATGGTGTGTGTCTCATCATAGCGTGACGTGACCAAACAGATTTGAGTCCCTGGTTTGTACGACCACCTGTGACAAAGATTCTCTACTTGACCAAATTTTAGTCAGGCTTTGGAGCCTCCTCCGTACACTTCCTGGTGACATCCGTTTTAGCAATCCCTTCTTTGTCAGTTTAGCAAGGACGCCCTGTCCCTGATATCTCATTCCCCTCGGCGACATCTGATCAGGCTCCCGATGCTCCACCATCCCCCATGATTTGCGATCTCCCTGGCCTGCCTTCCACAGGAATTCTGAATCCCCCAGGCCCCTGAAGTGGCCATCCACCGACCCTTCCCCCGGTCCCTATAAATTCCTACTTACCTGTGCTGTTTTTGAAGTTGAGCCCAGTCTCTCTCCCGCATTACAAGACCCTTTGCTATTATCCCTGTGCCTGCCGGGACAGTCCTGAACGAAGTCTCCCTTACTGTGCTTTAACAAATGCTGTTGGATATTTTTCTTCTTTTACACCTGGAAAGTTGTATATGGTTCCCAGTGTTTCCCCAGTAGCCTGGAGCTGTTTGTAATCCGGCAAGTATAAGATTGCCTCTACTAGGCCTGGCAACAGAAGCTCAGATATAAAAAGATGGAGGGATTAGAAAGCTCCAGGAGGCAGGATTCCCGCCGGGCACAGGGCCTCGCCTGGGGTGGGCAGGAAAAACCATGGTAATCAACACACTGGTTGAGCAAATATGGTTCTCCACTACTAGTCCTTCATGCCATCATCTTACAAATGAACAAAAAAACAGTGAATGTCAGTAGGAGAGCCCTTGGCCATTCGTGATTGGACTGAGAAGCAATATAAAGTCAAGTCAGTCTGCCTTTGCAACCTTGCCAAGTGCTTTCGGTACCCACTGCCTCACCACTGTCTCCTCCTGGCCCCTGGTGCCTCAGAGTGTGGTCTCCCAGGAGTATGCTGCATATAGCTGACTTTTGAAGCAAGGTCCAGGGTCCTCAAGGAGCCATTCTCCTGGGAGGCAGAGGCTGGGAGGAAAGGTCCCTGAGGCCACAGTGTGGCCCTCCACAAAAAGGTTGGTTGCTGTTCTCAGCCGGAAGCCTCTAACCTTTTCCATCACAAGCTCACTGAGCAGCAGCCCTGGGAGGAGGCTGCATCTGGCATTTGAGAGTGAAAGAAAAATAAATGGGGCCATGTGGAACCACACACACACACCAGAAGGAAGCAAGCCTCCCAGGGAGGAGGGAGCCTTTGTTGTGAAACAGTAGGGATGGAAGGCTATTTCAGTCTATTTCCTTAACCTGCTGCCATGGACTCCCTCTTCTGAGGCCTCCAGCCCACTCCTACCTGGATAGGTCACCGGGTGGGAATGGTCCTGTCTAGCACCCATCAATCCTCAAGACCTTCTCCAATGACTCATCCACAGACCTCTCCATGCACTCACACCAGCCTTCACACCCAGAGCGCATGTGCCGCCTTCCGTCCTTCCACACGTGGCAGCTGTGGTGTGTTTCTCACCAGCTCTGCATGTCGCAAAGGCAGGAACTGGGTCTTGTTCATCTTCTTGCCATCTGAGCCTTGCACAATGTGTGGCACAAGATACCCAGGTCTTCAGCCCACATTTGGTGAGTGAATGAATTGTTCACACGTGACCTCAAAAAAATCACTTTAAAAGGTTTAGAATGATGAGAGAAAGAGCAGCCATGAGGTCAGTGCAAGTTCCAAGTGGGGTGGTCACCAGGATGGAAAGTCTCAAAGCAGTGAGGCTGAGGAAGGGCAGAACCTGGTGAAGCTGGAGGGACAAATTCTCCCAGCACTTCCCATGCTCCTGCACATAGGCAGCCACACTCAACAGTGGGAAAATGTGGGGTGTCCTGACTTTCCTCCCCAGAAAGTAACTCACAATCATGCTGCTTTCCCTGATGCATACCTCATTTGGGGTTCTAATTTTTGGTGGACTGTAAGAAGTATACAGGAAAGTGCAAAATCCAGAGTGAGCTTGATGTGAACAAAGTGAATACATTCAGTTTACAGCACAGGGATAAAGAAAAAAATTGATATCACCTGCTCCAAGCCCCCTCTGAGGGGTATCCTTGCTTCTCTCCACAGTGATTAATTTCAACTGTTAATCTTCAAGTTCTATGAACAGAGGACTATGCAGAAGTGCTCTCTTGTGTTTGGCTTCTTTAGCCCAATAATATGTCTATGACTCATGCCTTTTGTTTCATGTGAATGTTGATTGTTCATTCTCTTGCTGTCTCATATTCACTGAGCAAATATACCATTGGCAATTCATTCATTCTCCTATGATGGAGGATTGGGGGTTTTCCATGTTCGGATATTTACAGAAGGCTGCACGGCTCTTCTAGGCACATGTGAACACATCTCTGGCAGGTGTGCATCTAGAAGCAAATTGCTAGTTTATGCATTTCAGCTTTATAGACACTGCCAAACATTTAACAAGCTGTGATATCCTTGTTAATTAACCCTAGAGAAATGTCAATTGACACTAGAGAAAGGTACATTACCTTTTCTCTGGCGCTGCATAAGAATGCCATTATTCCAAATTTTTGCCACTCCTTGGCATTTTCCATCTTTTTCATTTTAATCATTCTAATTATTTTCACATTAAATTTTATTTTGAAATAATTATAGATTCACATGCAATTATAAGAAATAATACACAGATATCCTGTATATCCTTTACTTAATTTCACTTAAAAGTAGCATCTTGCAAAATGATAGTGCAATATTACATGAGGATATTGACATTGATGAAGTCAGGATGCCAGACATTTTCATCACACAGAGACCCCGCCCCCCCCCAGCGTGGCCTTTTTATATTGCCACATCTACTTCCTTCCATCCCTCGTCCCCCTTCAACCCTTCACAGCCACAATCTGTCATCCATTTCTATAATTTTGTCATTTCAAGAACGTTAAGTAAATAAAATGATACAATACGGAATACTTTAGAATTGCTTTTTCTTTTCCATTCAGTAACTTTCTGACAGTTCATTCAGGCTGTTTCATGTATCAATACTTTTTTCCTTTTTATTGCTGAGTAGTATTTCATAGTATGGGCATACCAGAGTTTCAGCATCCACCCATGAAAGCATATCTTGTGAGTCAAGATCTGAACATGATGTTCCTGTGAAAATACTAAACATCACAGAAAAACAACGATTTATGGGTGGAGATAAGAATATTGCTATCATCTCAGAAGCTGTAGTTGGGTATTTCATTAGAAGCAGACAGGAGAGCTAAAAATCAAAGGTGCAGCGTTCATATGACTTTAGAATTACCCTGGAGTGCTGACAGAGCAACTCAACAATTTGGACAAACTCATAGATCAACCCAAGTTACTGCTCCTGAATATGTCTTTCTGATTTCTGAACTGGCAGGAGAACTAAGATTTGCATCTATTGTTGTTAAAAGACTTGAGAGCTTGGGGGCACTTATACATGGTGACAGAAGAGCAACAGAATCTAGGGATCTGAGCAGGTTCATGTTTGACAATAAGGATGGAAAAAGTGCTTTAGAAGTTGTCATGAAATCCATTTAAACGTGAATTCTCCTGGGGTATCACCACCTCGACTATCCTGGAGAATTTTTAAAGGTGTTCAACAAGGACTGATAGGAGTCAGACTGATAAATGTAGATGATCTCTCGGGAATTCTTACTCTCTGTAAAGATTATAACAACATAGGAAAATTCCTAAATAGATGGAGGTGCATCAGCAGAATTCATTATTTCAGTATTTTGCAGACATACTTACTGCAGTGTATATATTTATAGGCCGGGCGCAGTGGCTTATGCCTGTAATCCCAGCACTTTGGGAGGCCGAAGCAAGCAGATCACAAAGTAAAGAAATCAAGACCAACCTAGTCAACATGGTGAAACTCTGTCTCTACTAAACATACAAAAATTAGCTGCGTGTGGTGGCACATGCCTGTAATCCCAGCTACTCAGGAGGCTGAGTCAGGAGAATCTCTTGAACCTGTGGGGCAGAGGTTGTAGTGAGCCGAGATCAAGCCACCGCACTTCAGCCTGGTGACCAAGCGAGACATCATCTCAAAAGAAAATTTTAAAAAAAGGAAGATATGACATGGGAATCTTAAATCTTGGTTCTGGAGATGAAAAGGTGAGGAAAATTAATGTTAAAAGATTCCTAACTCCAGGATATTCAACCTATGGCCACATAGAATTATACACAATTAGTGTAGAGAGGGTAATGTCGTGGGAGGAAGCCACCAAGATTTGGGTGGAGCTGACAGGACCAGACGATGGCTTTTACTTGTCATGCAAATAAGGAACAACAAGAAAACTGTCATCTTAATTAAAGAAAAGAAACTTTTCTTAGTTTATCAACCAAATACTGGGAAGTAGCTCAAATTAGAAATTTACACTGATCTAAGGAAGAAATATAAGAAGGTTGTCTCAGATGATGCCCTGATGCCCTGGTTAGATTAGTATAATTCGCCTGCAGATACTTGTACTCATACTTATTCGCACGGCAATTGCAAAAAAGCAAGCTTGGGGTTAATTTGTGAAATAGGTCTTCGTTGCCATACATATTATGTATTGTGTGGTTCAGTGCTGAGTGTTGGGACAAAAGTTGAGGGTGTTCCAACATCTGTCAGTGGCACCAACGTGAAGATACAGCTCATCCTGCATCTAAGAACCAAAGATGAACAATGGACAGTAGGTTTGATCATTCCGGCAAATTGTGTGTCTCCTCTTGTAAATCTTCTAACTTCAGACCAGTCCCAACAGCTTGCAGTCCAACAGAAGTGGAATGGCAACAGCATCGCCCTCAGAGCATCACCAGCTTGAGCAACGCATAAAGAACAGACAGGTTTCAACATGAATGTATCTGAAATGCTGTTGAAGCATATCGTTTGCATAAAAATCAGGGACAGTTTCTAAACAATTACGTATTTTTTTCAGTTGTGCTCTCTCTTGTTAGTTTTTCTGGGAGTAAGGGCGAACCTGGAATAGACAGCAAAACAAAATCAGCAGTGATGCTGGTGGTACATAGGTCTTTCCTTTTGCTTCTTCCCTGGTACTTCCCATCTGTTTTGACTTTGGGTGAGCAGAGGGGGATGTGTGCATGCGTGTGTGTCAGGCTCTTTGTGAGTGTGTTAAAGGCTACAGACCACAGTTGGTTTCAAATGCTTGGAACTTCCCAAACTGGTTTTACTTTTATGTTCATACAGTGTTCAGGGTTAACACAGTACATCTATGTCATCGGTGTGGGAGGTATCCCCCGATGCATGTGTTTTGAGTTTATAAATATAGAAAATATTTATTGGTTTCTTTTTCCAATTTAATAGGCTTATTAAAGCATGAGATGAAATATTGCATATATTGCATTCAGGTTATTTTCTCATTTTTGTTCTGACAGTGCACGTCTTTGAAAGATGCATAAACAGATTAATACAGAAGTTGAGTAACAGAGAAATATTTGTTAGATGTACAGCATTGGTTATTGCATTTTTATAGTGTTTATACCTGGGTATTGCTTCTAACCCTGCAGACCCCTCCTGCCCCTTCTCCTCTCTGCCCTAGGTTTCTGGTCAAGGTAATGAGTACATACGTTCTTCTGTGATAAAACTCTTAAACGTTAATTTTAATTTATTAATAGTATTCCTAATATTACATTATTCCTAGTATTCCAATATTCCAGAAATGGCTATAAGTGTCTTAAATTTACATTTTCACTGAAAGGTAGTTTTAGAAGGAAGTACAAATTGGCTTTCATCTTGCAAACAACTTTTTTTTTTTTTTTTTTTTTCTTCACTGTCTTAATTTGCTTTGTCACTCATAAAAAGGAAACCATACTTAATTGATTGAGTTGTAGACAGTGAGGAAACACTTGAGGCTTCTGCTGTATTTTTTTTGTTATTATTGTTATTGTTGTTAGTGACTCGAATATTGTTTAATGTGTTGCAAGACACTGGGGAGTTTACTCAAACTATTAAAAATGGTAATGTACAAATGTGAATAGACACTTATCTAAAATATGGGTATGTTCTGTTTCATCTATAACAGATGTTTATAAAAACAAGTGAGGGGACAAAAAATAGGCACAGTAATAGATTAACAATAATATTAGATTAACAATAACTAACAATAATAATAGATTAACAATAACTAATAATATTATCCTTGTGCTGACTACTAGGTGTGCACTGGTATCCTCTGTTTCAGTCCTTATATTGATAAATTGTCTTTTTGTCTTTGTCAGTCCTGCTGCAAGTTTATCAATTTTGCCAGTCTTTTAAAACAACTAGCTTTTTGCTTTATTGATTTTCTCTACTGTGTATTGTGTTTTTTGGTTTTCATATTCTTCTGTTTCTTATGGTACCCTTATTTCATTTCTACTGATTGCTTTGGATTTGTTTTGCTCTTATTTTTCTTGACGTTTGGCTTGGGAGCTTTGATTATTGATTTGAAACTTTTCCACTTCTCTAATGTATGCATTTAGTGCTAGATGTTTCCTTTTTATCACTGCTGTAACTGGTTTCACAAGTGTTGATATGTTGTATTTTTATTCAATTCAATGTACTTTTAATTTCTTTTGAGACATTCTCTGACCAATTGAGTATTTAGAAGCATATTCTTTACTTTTCAAGTGTTTAGAGATTTTCCTGTCATCTTTCAGTTATTGATTTCTGATTTGATTTAATTGTGGTCAAATACAATGCTTTGTTAGATCTTAATTCTCTTTCATTTGTTGAGTTTTTTTTTTTAATTATACTTTAAGTTCTGGGGTACATGTTCAGATCTTGCAGGATTGTTACATAGGTATACATGTGCCATGGTGCCTTGTTGCCTCCAGCTCCCTCCATCACCTGCATTTGCTTTTTCTCCCAATGTTATCCCTCCCCAATGTCTCCACCCCTTACTACCCCTCCCCTAGCCGCCCATCTCCCAACACACCCAGTGTGTGATATTCCCCTCCCTGTGTCCATGTGTTCTCATTGTTCAACACCCACCTATAAGTGAAAATATGCAGTGTTTGGTTTTCTGTTCTTGTGTCAGTTTGCTGAGAATTATGGTTTCCAGATTCATCCATGTCCCTGCAAAGGACATGAACTCATCCTTTTTTATGGCTGCATAGTGTTCCATGATGTATATGTGCCACATTTTCTTTATCCGGTCTATCATTGATGGGCATTTGTTGGTTCCAGGTCTTTGCTATTGTAAACAGTGCCACAGGGAACATACGTGTACTTGTGTCTTTATAATAGAATGACTTATAATCCTTTGGGTATATACCCAGTAATGGGATTGCTGGATCAAATGGTATTTCTATTTCTAGATCCTTGAGGAATTGCCACACTGTCTTCCACAATGGTTGAACTAATTTACACTCCAACCAACAGTGTAAAAGCGTTCCTATTTCTCCACATCCTCTCCAGCATCTGTCTCAGGATACAAAATCAATGTTCATTCCTATACACCAATAACAGACAAACAGAGAGCCAAATCATGAGTGAACTCCCATTCACAATTGCTACAAAGAGAATAAAATACCTAGGAATACAACTAACAAAGGACATGAAGGACCTCTTCAAGGAGACTAACAAACCACTGCTCAAGGAAATAAGAGAGGACACAAACAGATGGAGAAACATTCCATGCTCATTGTTTGGAAGAATCAATATCGTGAAAATGGCCATACTGGCCAAAGTAATTTATAGATTCAATGCTATCCCCAACAACCTACCATTGACCTTCTTCACAGAACTGGAAAAAACCACCTCAAACTTCATATGGAACCAAAAAAGTGCCCACATAGCCAAGACAATCCTAAGCAAAAAGAACAAAGCTAGAGACATCATGCTACCTGACCTCAAACTATTCTACAAGGCTACAGTAATCAAAACAGCATGTTACTGATGCCAAAACAGAGATATAGACCAATGGAACACAACAGAGGCCTCAGAAGCATTGCCACACATCTACAACCATCTGATCTTTGACAAACCTGACAAAAACAAGCAATGGGGAAAGGATTCCCTGTTTAATAAATGGTGTTGAGAAAACCAGCTAACCATGTGCAGAAAGCAGAAACTGGACTCCTTTCTCATGCCTTATACAAAAATTAACTCCAGATGGATTAAAGATTTAAACATAAGACCTAACACCATAAAAATCCTAGAAGAAAATCTAGGCATTACCATTCAGGACACAGGCATAGGTAAGGACTTCATGACTAAAACACCAAAAGCAATGGCAACAGAAGCCAAAATAGACAAATGGGATCTAATTAAACTTAAGAGCTTCTGCACAGCAAAAGAAACAATCATTAGAGTGAGCTGGCAACCAACAGAATGGGAAAAAATATTTGCAATTCTACCCATCTGACAAAGGGCTAATGTCCAGAATCTACAAAAAACTAAAACAAAATTACAAGAAAAAGTGGGTGAACGATACAAACAGACATTTTTCAAAAGAAGACATTTATGCGGCCAATAAATATATGAAAAAATGCTCATCATCACTGGTCACTAGATAAATGCAAATCAAAACCACATTGAGATACTATCTCATGCCAGTTAGAATGGCGATCATTGAACAATCTGTTGAGATTTGTTTTACGGCTCAGGACATAGTTCATAGTTCATCTTGGAATATGTTCCATAAGCTGTTGGAAAGAATGTGTATTCTGCTGCTGTTGTGTGGAATATTCCACAAATGTTGATTCAACTCTGTTGATTGATGGTATTGTTAAATTATTCTATGTATTTGATTTTCTGTCTAGTATGTTTGTCATTTGTAGAGAAAAGGATATTAAAGTCTTCAGCTATAATTGTGGACTTGTCTTTTTCTCCTTTCATTACTATCAGGTTTTATTTGGCATATTTTGTAGATTTTTTTGTTTGGTACATACACACTTAAGATTACTATGTTTTATGTGAAGAGTTACCTTTTTATCATTATGCACAGTTCCTGTCTCTAGACTAGTTACTCCTGCTTTTCTTTGATTACTGCTTGAATAATATATCTTTACAAAAATCTTTTACTTTCAACTTGAATTTCTTTTAGAAAGCATGCATTTATGTAACTTTAAAAAATCCTGGCTGTCATTTTATGTCTTTCAGTTTTGTCTTTTATATTTAGACCATTTACAGTTAATGTAATTATTAATATTAGGGGCTTAAACTTGACATTTTAATTTCTGCTTTTTATTTGTTCTATCTTTTTTGTTTGTTTGCTTTTTCATGTCTTCCTGTGGGTTACTTATATATTTTGGAGGGTGCCATTTTATCTCTATCTGTAGTATATCTGAGAGTATCTCTCTGTATAATGTTTTTAAAGGTTGTTCTAGGTATTGTATTTATTACATTGCATGTACATACCTTAGTTAGCCTAATAGTGTCATCGAGTGAAGTAATATGATATATTTGTGTGAATAAAGTGTAGAAATCATCACTCTCTTTATATGCCTTTTCTTTTTTTAAAATAGAGTTGCCTTAAATATTTCTCTATACACATTTAGAACTACGTAAGACAACATTATAACTTTTTGTTTCAAACATTAAATGTAATTTCAAAACCCCTAGTGAAAAAGAAAAATGTGTTTATTTATCATGATTTTAACTACTTTTATTGTTTTCCTTTCTTTCTTCCAAGGTTTCATGGTTTCTCCTTTAATCATTTTTTTCTGTTTGAAGAATTTCCTTGGTCATTCTTTTAGGGTAATTCTGCTGCTGACAAATTATATTAGTTTATTTTCATCTGAAAATCTTAAATTTTCCTTTACTTCTTAAGAATATCAATTGGTATAAGATTCTTGGTTTACAATTATTTCCTTTAAATACCTAAAAAATGTGCTTCTGTATTCCGGCTTCTATGATTTCTGATGAGAAATACACTGTCGTTTCAATAGTTTCTCTCTTGCTGCTTTAAAGATTTTTCTTTGTCATTAGCTTTCACATTAAATTTGATGTGTCTTCATGTAGGTTTTTGGTATATGCTGCTCTGGAGTTCACTTAACTTCTGGAATTTGTAGTTCTATGACTTTGCCAAATTTGGGAAGTTTTGGTCATCACTTCTTAGAGTAATTTTTCAGCCTTCCATTTTCTCCTTTCCTTCTAAGAGACTGATGATATCAAAGGTAGCTCTTCTATTGCCTTAGTTTTACAAGTTTTGGAGGTAATGGTTTTTGTTTGTTTACTTGTTTTTTTTTTTTTGTTGGGGGGGGTCTTTTTTATTTCTGTTGTTTAGATTGGATAACTTTTTTTGTTCTGCTATCCAATTCTCTGACTCTTTCCTCTGTCCTTTCTATTATGCTGTTGAGCCAATTTACTGAGCTTTTTATGCTATTGCATTTCTTAGTTCTAAAACTGCCATTTGATTCTTTAGTTTCCTTGCTGAGGCTTTCTTTCACTTGCTTCAAGCATGTTTATAAATACTGGTTAAAGCATTTTTTAAATTTGCTGCTTTAAAATTTTGGTCAGTTAATCTAATTGCTCTGTCACCTTGGTGTTGGGATCTACTGATTGTATTTTCATTTAGCTTAAGGTCTCCTACTTCACAGTATGCTATGTGAATTTATTTGAAAGTTGAACATTTTGTTCCTATGTTATGAGATTCCAGATTTTATTTAAATTTTCTGGTTTAGATGGCTTTCTCTGAAATCATTCCTGCAGGGAAAGGTTTGGGCTTCTACATCCCTGCTGGGGGATGGTTAAGATCTGGTCTCCACACTGACCCCATAGGGAGTTGGGAGTGGTTACTACCTAGCAGAGATGAAAGCTTCAGCTCCTTACTCACACTTTTCTGACCCCATCCTCTTGGAAGGGGGTGGGGCGGGGGTCCTTCAGCCTGGCAAGCATGGAAGTCAAGGCTTCCCACAAGCCTATCTTGCATGGACGGGGATGGGGCCTCAGTTCTTCTTTGATGTCTGGCTGTAGTAGAGTGGTTATTGTCTTGTAAGGTCCTTTCTTTTCAACATCTTTGGCTACAGAGAGTAAGCTTTATGTAAAATATGTAATTGTGGTAAAATGCACATAACAAAAAATGTAACATATTAATTACTTGTATATGTACTATTTAGTAGTGTTAAGTGTATTTACACTTTTCTACAATCAATCTCTAGAACTTGCAAACATCTTCCAAAACTGGAACTCCATTCCCTTTAAACAATTCCCCATTCATCCCTACGGCAAGCCCATAACGGCTACCATTCTTCTTTCTGTTCCTATGAACTTGACTATTTTAGATACTTTATATAAGTGAAATAATATAGTATTTGTCTTTTGTGACTGGCTTATTTCACTTGGCATAATATTCTCAAGATTCATTTATGTTGTAACATGTGTTAGACTATCATTCCTTTTTAAGACTGAATAATGTTCCACTGTTCTTACATGTCACATTTTATTTATTCATTCCTCTGTTATTGGACAGAAGGCAGACTTTTGTTGGCTTTTTCCTTGACTGTGCTGATTGACATTTCTGGGTTGCTAACTTCTTCAGCTCCAAGTCTGGAGCCCTATAGCCAAAAGGAAAAGCAAAGGAATTTGCCGCCATATAATTCTTGGGTCCTGAGATCCTTAATCAGTTTGTCTTATTCTCTCCACTTCTCTAAGTCTTCTGATGTTTGTCTCATTCATAATATCCAGGGTTTTAGCTGTACTTGTAGAAAGAAATAGGGTCAAGTATATCTATTCTGTTTTTTAAGTAGAAGTCCTGCAGTTGAATTTTATGTTAGTTTATAATAAGTATGATACTCTTTTTGAAAATGTTTTAAGATATCCCAAAAATCTAATTTTTTACTAAATCGGACAAGACCTTTTTTAAATTTAAAGTGAATACAATTTTGCTTTTGGGGACTTGAATTCTTAACCGTTCTGCAGTTCTTATTTTGAAGATATTAAATTTTATTTTAAAGGGATTGTAGCAAAAAGGGCCTATCTCTTTCCTCTATTTATAAATCTTGGTTTCTCCTGTTAATGTCAACTATCTGGTGAGTGTCTCATAGCCCTTATGTGTGTTGAATTTGAAACCACAGACACAAATCTGTTTTTGGACTGTGGCTTACCGAATGGGGATACATTCTTTCAAGAATCTCCTAGATTGCTTACAGCTATAACTTTCATTGACTTTTGAACACTTCATAAAATTTAAACTTACTGAGGAAGCAATTTGCCATAGATCTTTAGAAAAAGAACAGAGGTAGGGTCTCATATTTTGCCACCAATCTGCAAAGCCTCTGGATGAGCAATGGAAGTGAGAATGATATCTTTTTGAGGGGCCAACAAAATTTACTCTAAGTGAAAAATCTTCCACTTGAAGGATAGTATGTATAAATAAAATTTGAATTTATAGGCTCTTTTTCATAAAATTCACTTTAAAAAAAAACCCTTCTACACTGAAACATATAATTCATAAGGAGACTGTAAAACAGTTTGAGGCATTACTGAACCACAAGGATTTGCTTATCTTCTTGAATAGAATATTATGATAGAACCACAAGGTAACAGACATTGCAACAGCTCAAATGAACAACTGTCTGGCTCCAAGGGAAATATGAAAATAAAACTAAATCATGAAGGCTTTTTCTTGCTTCATGTCTTCTTCTAAAATTTGAAAAAATTTAAAATAAAAAATCCAGAGTGGCTTAACTTTTATTCCTGTGGGACGGATGTGAAAGGCAGAAGCTGCTAGGAGCCCAGGCACCTGATTTTGAGTGCAATATCTCTTCTCAGCACAGAATTCAACACTCATTTTAAAACAAGATGGCCTTGAACAATGGGGCCTGGTGACAGACAATAGCAAATAGGTGTAAATCCCAGTGCTTTGGTGTATGGAGTTAACATTAGAACATTTTATGGTTTGTAGAATCACCACTAAATGTCCTTTATACATACTGCCTCAATGGCTGCAGTCTCGAGCTAAGACCTCAGCAACTTAAATGAATCCCTTCAAGACACTGGTTAGCTGTCTCTTGCTGCATAACAAACTGCACCCACACTTACAGCATAAAACAACCATTTTATTATGTCTCAGTTTTGTGGATCAGGAATTGAGGCAGTCTCAGCAGCAAGATTCTTTTGCTCCACCTGGAGTGAATGGGGCACTTGGGGTACTCAGCTCCTCAAGTGGCTGATCTAAAGGGTGCAGGTCAGACTTATTCACATGCCCAGCCCCTTGGTACACATGTCTAGAAGGCCTTTTTTTTATTCCAGGTAACCCCAGGGCCTCTTCTCGTTTCTCTGAAGCAGAGCCATTGAACTTCTTACATGGAAACTCCTGGGATGCATGTTCTTGGATGCGTCCATGTAAGAAGTCCAATTGAAACATGTAAGAAGTCTACTGAGAACAGCCACACTGCTGGGAAGGAGACTGAGCTATGGGTACCACCACTACAGTTTATTAAATATTAACTATAAAATGATATGCTACGAAAACCATAAAACCTGACTCAGTGCTAAGCGCCTCGTCTGCCTCTTAAAGTCTCCATACCACTCCTATGGGGTTGGTCAAGTTCTGGGGTGCCTCTCTTCCAGGCCTGCACTCAGCTGCCTTCTCACTCTGTCCTCGCATGTTGAAGAGAACCCTGATGTCTTTTTCTGTTCCCATAAGCCTGCTAATCCCATCATGAGACTCTGCCCTCGCCATGTCATCTAATGTTAGTTAGTATCTTAACATCTTCCTTAAGGCGCCACTTTCTAACATCATTACATTGGAGGTTAGGGTTTCAACAGACAAATTTGGAGGGAACAGAGACATTCAGTCCATCTGGTAATACATCTTGTTATGCGTCTCTTATCCCTTGAGCTGGCCATCAATGAATATTGATTGACTGAATGAATGAATGAATGAAACACAAAGCATCTACTAAAAGTAATTGAAAATATCCAGATTGCAGTATTGATGGCCAATTGAGATGAGTGGTATGGCAGCTGAACCCCTAAATTTGCCTCGTACTTGATATGTGACCCCAGGCCAGCCCTGCGTGTGGCCCTGAACACAGCTGTTCCACCTGTAAAGTGATGACGTTGAGGAGATCTGTTTGTTAAGTGTCTGTAGTGCCTGTGTGGTGAGGGCTAAGGAAACACAAAGACCTTGGAGAAGTACTCATTTTAAGGAACATTTCACAGCTTTTGTTATTTCGAAGGGAGTCCCTGAACGTGTCTTTACATCATGTATATAATCTGGGTAGGGTAGAAAGTTCTGCTTGCCTGGAGTCCCTGACACCCAGCATAGAGTTTCAGAGACTACGCAGCCACACCATTTGAACACTTTATGGAGCCTTAAGAAAATCCATTTTATTATTAACAAAAAGTTTGATTTTAGTAGCTATCTATCTATTTCGAAAATGTCAATAGTATTCTAAAGGAAATGAAAGCAGAATTTGTCTTCCCTGAAATTGAATTCTTGTTTAATAGATAAACCTTTATTGATGCTGTAGCCTCTGAGGAAGCACAAGGTTTATGAGACCTGGATGGTGATGAGGAGCTCAAAGACAGAAGGGATGATCAAGGGCAAATTTGCTCCTTGGCAACTAACAGTGAGACTGGGGAATACAAATGGCCCAGGAGTCAAAGTTTCTGCTGAGACCTTCTTGTAAGGATTGTAGCCATAACTCAGAATGGTTTGGAGCTACGGAGAATGTTTCATAGAATCTGGTGACCAGAGTATATGTGCCTTTTCAACCTTACAAACACAACCCCTTGAAGATTTTAGGAGAGTCAGGACCATGACAGAAATTTGCAATCTGAAGGAAACTGATATGCAAAGAGATCCCAGTTGTTGGAGTCTGTGGCACATGCAGGTCTGTCTGATACTCAGCTTCAAACTCAGTTGGTATTCATGGGCAGCTTCCGGGGCACTCAGGCCCCTTCTGGGCCAGTCAGAAGAGCAGCCTTTCTGAGGTCCCCATTCATTCTCCCACTTATGTTCAGCCCCTCCACAGCAGGTTGGAAGTACATAATCATGTGCATTGAAGATGAGGCCTTCCTTTACGTCTAGTAATTAATCCTGAGCTATACCCCTTCCAACTTTGAGGTCTTTGCATGTCCTCCTTTCTGTGCTGGACTTGATCTATGCATGTAATCCAGTATTGACTAATAGCATTAGCAGAGCCTGGCACATAGTAAGTGCTCAGTAAATTTAACTGGGATGTGCCAATAAATGGGAACACGGGTGTCTGTGTCCATTATAAACTTAGGCCAAGAATAACAATAATAAATTAAATAAGTGTAACCAACATATGACTAAGAAGTAGAGCACACTGTGGTGAGGGCCTTCTTAGCTCCCACAATAAAGCTGAAAGATGAATAAATATGCTGGATAGCCCAAGATCTCTCAGACCTAGATAGGACTTTATAGCACAAGTCTTGTCATGGACAAGCAGAGTCTTATTTGTGGCTCCTCCTCCGACTTTCCCTGATTACAGTAGGAAGTGCCTCTTCTTTGAAACCCTCTTCTATAAAACACAAATACTATGACTTTGCATGTGTGTTTCTGTATGTGTGCTATCTGTCTACACTGTAGACAGACTGTTAGTGTAGGTGAGTTCATATTAGCTGTGACTTAGAAAATTGTTTATTTGCCCCTTAGGTTCAAACCATGATATGATGATTGTGTTAGTTTAATTCTTTCAATATCTTTGGTCCTCCACTTTCTCAATTAAGTCTTATTTTTAATGAGATATATCTTGAATCTTGTCTCTTCAGCCACCCCAATCAGGCCTTGTCTTGTCAGGATCACCAATGAATTGCCCACAGCCCACTGCATTGCCCCTCCCTAGAACTCCTTGTATCCAACCTATCCATGGGCATCAAACTGGGCCTGCCCAATATGGACATTTGAGTCCCCAACACTCTTAAATCAGCTCCTTACCCCATCTTCTCCATTTCAATAAAGGATGAACCATTTGCCCATTTGCTCCAACCCAAAGTCTAGGAGTCTTTAATTCCTCTCTCTCATACACCACATCTAATACAAACGTAAGTCATAGGGTTTCAAACTTTAAAATGTTTCCCAAACTTGAAACTTCCTGCCATTTCCACAGGCACAACCTAATTCTACCCATAGTCATTTTTTCCTGGAAAACATCAGCAGTTTCTTGTCTTTCTTCTCTACAGTCAGCTTTGCACACCCCATTGAGAATGATCTCCTGAAACTGTGAATATGATTATGACACCTCTCTATCCAGACCTTCCAAGGATTCCCATTGCACTTGCTCTAAAATTCTCACTCCTCCTTATGGTCCCAAGCCCCTAAGTTTTCTAGCCACCTGGACTGGACTGTGTTGCTCAAAGGTGGTCAAATCTACCTATTTATCTGAGCCCACATGCTCTCTCAATGTGGCTGATGCTCCTCCCAGATCATCAGTCTCTGCGGGTCTCTACTGACAGTCTCGACTGGTCTGAGATTTGACTGGTAGAGTACAGCAGAAATCAGAATGGTTGAATTATAAGGCTATGTTGTATAAAGGATGCAACTTCCTCCTAGATCACTCTCTCTTTCCCTACTCACCTTTAGAACTCAGCTACCATGTTTTGAGGAGCTGAAGCCCACAGCCAGCAGTCAGCATAAACTCTCCACCCTTGGGAGGGAGCTCTCTTGGCAATGGCTCCCAAGCCCTGGTTAAGCCTTCAGATGATGGACATCCAGCTTACTTGTGACACAAGAGACTCTGAGCCAGAACCACAGATGAGCCCCTCCTGAACTGTTGACCAACAGAATTCACGAGAGATGATAAGTTACTGTTATTGCTATAAGCCACTGAGTACTGGGCTGACTTCTTATGCAGCGTTTAATGACTAACAGTTGCCTAATTTCTCTGACTCTGCTTCAACCTCTCTGGGTTGCTCAAAAAGTCAAGGCTTACTTCTGCCTCAGGGACTTTGTGTTTCTTACTCTTTCCAAATAATTTTTTTCTTTCTCATATTTCACATGGTAACTTCCTTACCTCATTAAAACATCCGTGCAAATGTTATCTAGCAGGAGAGCCTCCCTCAGCACTTCAACAACAAAAAAGTGTTCCCCGCTGCCTCCACAGTCGTTTTCTAGTCTATGACCTCATGACCTTTTCTTTGCTGAACATTACTGTAGTAGCTGAGACTATATTACAGATATATTTAATAATCTGTCTTCTCATTAAAATATAAGCCTCATGAAGGCAGGAATTTTAAGTCTTATTCAACAGATTCACCAGAGCCTGAGAAAAATGCATAGCACATAGAAAACAAACCAAAAGAACTCAATTAAAGTGTGTTAATTAGATATTGAAATAACTCAGTCATTTCCTGGGTTCTTTTCTAGGTTCATTTCCTGGTTCTTGACTAGGGTTCTGCCAGGGAACCTAGTCAACATCACATGGGGCAAAAGAACCATCTGGCTGAGCCCAGCCGGAACTCCTGACCGACTGATTGTAGCAAAATGGAGAAAGTAGTTTTGTTTCTATGTTTTGGGGGTGTTTATAATAAAATAATAGCTTACATGAACAAAAGAATTCTACTCTTTTATTGTTAATATCTGTTCTCAGCCCCCTTCCCTGAAATACTCCTAATCATCCATTTCAGGGGCCTCATCCCAAGGACAGCCCCCAAGAAAACCTGATGGAAGCTTTTTCTGCCTAGCAGAAACCGTAGATACATCAAGAAATAATTAAAGTCACACTTTCAATTCTTAACTTCTTTTAATTGAGATCATCCAAGAGAAACGGATTTCATTACATGCACAGCATGTGGGCTACATTCTCTGGAGTTCATGTGTTATTCATTCAAATGATTTCATTTCACTCAGTGTTTTGTTGCAAATAAGTGACTTAAATTGAAAAAGAAGAGAGGACAGAATAATTTAAACTGAAAAGTAAAATCTAATATTTGGAAGATTGTTCTGTCAGGAGTGAGACTTTAAAACTAAATTTTTAATGGCTAATCTAAGAATTTAATATACGGCATGTACCTCTGGAGGGATGATATATTTAGTTAAAGTCAGACAGTCAAGACAACATTCACTGTAGAGACACACATCTCTCCAAATGGAAGTATGCCTTTGCAACAATTTTTCTACTCTATTGTTTAAGGATGTTTCCCTTTCATTTTTAATAGCATTATCTTTGTAATATATTTTACTGTTGTCTCCAGCACTTCTATTGTTAGAAATGTTAGCGATTGCTGAACTCTATAATGAAAAAAGAGATTAATCTACATTCTAGCACATTGTTTTAACCACAATTAACATTTTTCTTTCTATTATATTTCTATATCTATTCATGTACCTTCCCTTTCTAAGACTTGAAGGATGCATGTATTGTCATATACATAAACCAACAACAGCACTGGCTTTTGCTGTGACTTTTTTTTTTCTGTTGATGAAATACATATTTATTCTGTTAGACAACAGAATAGTTCAAGGTGGATAATTTGTCCTGAGATGCCTGGCCTGGACTGACCAGCTGGTACAGACCAAGTTCTGTTGACCTTTTATGTCATCAACAACTATTTAGGCATGTGCTCTGCAAGGCAACTTAAGTAACAGAAATTCATATAAAATCTGGCACTTGCTATTAAATGGTTGATGAGTCAGTAGGGAAACACTGGCTACAATATGAGGATTTTATTCTAATATGATAAATGCATAAATAAAGATATGTCTCAGGTAACAAAGGAGTGGGAGTGTTAGAGTTAGAGCATCCTGGCTAAATTATATTAACTGTCTATAAATAAAAGAAATAATTATTCGAAAAAAGTTCAGACTGAAAAACAAATGATCCTTAGATCAAAAACAAGGCAGGACCAGGTGTGGTGGCTCACACCTGTAATCTCAGCACTTTGAGAGGCCAAGGCGGGCAGATGACTTGAGGTCAGGAGTTCGAGACCAGCCTGGCCAACATGGTGAAAACCTGTCTCTACTAAAAATACAAAAAATCAGCTGGGCATCATGTTGTGTGCCTGTTATCTCAGCTACTTGGGACGCTGAAACAACAGAATCACTTGAACCTGGGAGGTGGAGGTTGCAGTGAGCCGATATCATGTCACTGCATTTCCGCCTGGGTGACAGACTGAGACTCCATTTCAAAAAAAGAAAAAAGAAAAATAAGGCAAAGAGAGATAGAATGTGAAACACCACGCAAGACAAGGTTAATATCCCAAGGATCCACGTAAATTCATGTCCACTGGCTGCAGGTCAGCCACATTGAGGTTCTACTTTGGATCAGTCAGTACAACATGACTGCTTATATTGTTACAAGCTCTTATATTGTATACATAAACCAGCTGCTCTAGAGAAATGCAATTTTTTTTTTTCCTGACAACTGAATAGGGCAATTGGGATTATGCACTTTAATATACAAATCATTCCATGTTTAACCTACACCAAAAATCTCATGTCAGGATTTAGATTATATTTTTGCTACCAGAAATTGCCTGAAAATTGAAATGTAAATTGACATTTAAAGTTCATTTTTTAATTTAAATGGCCACTTCAAGGATTGACTATGTCCATAAAAGCTCTTCAGAACTTAAGGATGTTCTTTGGTTGAGGAGAATGGCTTCAGTGTCAGCTTGAGGCTTCTCAAGTAGCCCCTTGTGCCTGTGATTCAGAATTCCACAGGGCTGAGTAGACTTCAAGGACGTATGTTGGCATCTGCCCTTAGTGACTGTTCCCAGGAGAACCCTTGTTGGAACCTGGGCTTTGAGATCTCTAACCTAAGGCAGCCACCTCCTCGTGCTGCCTTGGTATCAGGCACTCTTGCTCCCCACTCAGATCCCCATGGAAGTCTTGAAAGTTCTGTACACCCATTCCCCAGGTTCCTTGTGCATTGCTGCTAATGACTCACACCTGTGCCTTTCTCCAGAGCCCTGCCTGTGAGCTGGTGGAGCTGCGTGGAGGTTCATAGCAGTATGGAATCCCTAACCTGTGGCTTCCAGATGAGCCAGACAAACCCTGGAGTATACATTGTAACTTACCCACCCAATCAGGCTGAAGCTGGAGTATACATTGTAACTTACCTACCGAATCAGGCTGAAGCTGGAGTATACATTGTAACTTACCCGCCGAATCAGGCTGAAGCTGGGTCTTCACTCAAAGCTGCATCCCTTCTCTACTGGGCCTTATCCCAAGCACAGTGGGAACACGTCCTTAATAAACCACTCGCTGCTGGATTCTGGGCTCAGACTGGGCTGGTGGAAGAATCCTAGGTCTGCTCCATCAGGTTCACCCCTGATGGGGCTCATTTCTATGGTTCTCCTAAAACCCTCTGCCTCCTCATCCTTCTTCCTCCCTTGTTCAATTTCTTCATCCTTTGCTGTCATAAAGAGAATGAGTTTTTTCTCCAAAGCCCAATCTCCTGACTCAACAGTTCACAGAAAAGCCATTGATAAATGAAGGTATTTCTTTACTGTTAGTTTTTATTCCAATCTTATCAATAAATCACATAATTTCAGAGCCAGAAGCTAAATAGTAATAAAATAATAAAACATATAAGATTTTTAAGCATCGGCTACATGCAAGACATTTACCTAGTTGAACAAATTCAAGTAATACTTTACAAATCCCCAATCCTGCAAGACAACACTCCAGGGAGTTGAGAATGAGACAGTAAGAAGAAGGAAATGCAGCCTCTGTGTTTATCCAGCTTGCCATGCTGCAAGGTGCTCACCTGTGCTACAACTCATCTGTATGATAACCTTGAAGAGTAGCTATTATCTTCCTCATTTTGCAACCGAGGAAACTCTTTTCCCAAGATCACTTTCATGGTGGTCATCTACTCAGAAGACACCCCCAGGTGTGGAGGTTCTCAGTGCCCACCATCCCCCACCATGCCCTTTGTGTCTCACGTTTACTGACAGCCAGCTGAGGCTTCCCCCTCAGTCCACCATCACCGGCCACTGCCCTCAGCCAGGTGAGGAGAAATGAGCCTCCGAGCAGGAGTGTGTCCTGGGCAGAGAGGGGGTTCTCGGTCCTCTGTCCCCATCCCAGCCCTGTCCAATGGGAATATGAAGCCTTGCTTCCGAAAAGACCTGTTTTGTGTCATGTCTCCTCAGTAAATTTTTATAAATTCTGGAGGATGATGAAAAAGTTTCACTTCTTTTGTTTCTTTCTCGGTCCCATAAATGTAATAAGCACTTAAAATGTAAGTTAGATGTGGGAGTGAATGAATGAAAGCATCTGTTATTGGCTCAATTGGTCCTTGATAGAAAGTGAACTCCAAACCAAGAGATGACTTATTAAGACATCAAAGACCTGTCATCAGAAATCCATCTTGCACTACCTTTCTAAATGATCCAGTATAACCATGGGGGAAACTGAGGCAGCTGAGAATGTTCTTGTCATGTGATGGTGTCCCCAGACCACCCTCTAACTGTAATAAACTGTTCTCAGCAGGAGGGGATTCTGATGGGAAGGCCAGGACAGCCAGAAGCTTCCTGAACCTGCTAGCCAGAGAAACACCTTGCCTACGAGAGTGCAAATATTCCCTTCTGTGACCCCCTCTGCAGTACTCCTAATTGATCCTGAGGTTACATCAGCTCCTTGCTAGGACCTTGACACACTCCATTGGTTGCATCTGCATTTGGTGCACTGGGTGTTCCCACCCTAACTTCATTACTATTTAATTAGTTGTGGGTTTAAAAGAAGCTTCCTCTCCCCACAGAGCCTCCCATGGTCACAGAGAGGGTGCTACGAACCACACTCTGGAAGCTTCTAGCTGCCCGTATTGCTGAGACCACCCACCCCAATCATCAGGCTTCTGTGTTGAACCTCATGTGGATTAGGTGTTCCTTAACACGTACCTGTCATTGATAATCCAAAGAAAACAATGAAATGATGTACATTTCAGACACAAAATCAGGCAGATGCAGGAGATAATGGTGGCAAATGGTCCTGCAGGGTCTTGGAAATCAAATCTCCCCTTGAAAGTGAACAATCTGCTAACGTAATTGACTCTAGCATGTGATCAGCCCTGTTCAAACATTAAATAACTTAATCTTCCCATATGAATTTGTAAGGTTTGTACAATTGTTATCCCCATTTTATAGCTGGGAAGACAGAGGCACAAGTCATATGATTAACCCAAGATACACCGGCATTGTGTAGCAGAACCAGGCTTTGAAGACAAACCATCCTGGAGACTAAGGCACTGAGTGGGCGCAGAGGCTGAACCCACACAGATCCCCTCATGTGAGCCACCATGTGCATGAAGCACCTACTGTATGTCTAGTACCCAATGATGGATTCAAAATTATAACATACACTGTCCCTGCCCTGTGCTGGTCTCAGGAATTCTACATACTTACTAGGAATTAAAGGTGTGCATATATTAGCAAGCTCCACAGACACATCTAAAATTGATAGCATGAAGAGATGACTGTCTGGTTACAGAAGGAGAACATTGTGAGAGTGAGAAACTTTATTCAACAAAATAAAATTTCTTTAGTAGCCACTTACAGTCTAACAGATATCTCAACGATCCATTTTGGTGTGGGAAAGAAATATTTTGAACCACAAACCTTAGACTATTATTCAAAAAGTAATAAGAATTTGAGATCCTAAATAAATCCCAAGATTGCATTTTTTGAGTTTGTTATATGATCCTTTAGCTTAGAACCTCTTAGATAATCACAGTGGGGCTGGGCATGGTGGCTCATGCCTGTAGTCCTAGCACTTTGGGAGGCCAAGGCAAGAGAACTGCTTGAGTCCAGGAGTTCTAGTCCACCCTTCTCTACCAAAAATTTAAAAACTAGCTGGTTGTGGTGTCATATGCCTGTAATCCCAGCTACTTGGGAGGCTGAGGGGAGAGGATCACTTGAGCCAGGAGTTCCAGGTTGCAGTGAGCTTTGATCACACCATTGCAGTTTAGCCTGGGTGACAGAGGGCGACCCTGTCTCAAAAAAAAAAAAAAAAAAAAAAAGAAAGAAAGAAAGAAAGAAAATCACGATGTTGAATGAAGTGATTGAGCCACTGTTGTGCTGAGTCGATGCAAAACAAACACCTCATAGGACAATTCACGTCCCCACCAATGAACATCCTCAATTATCACCCGCTCTGGCATTATTCAAATTAGCACATCTCTTTCCTAGCTTTCATGACCAATCGAGTAAATTAAATATTCCCAGAGGCTCCCAGAAGTTGTGAAGCTATAGACGTGAAAACACATTAGGCCAGTACTCACTGTCTGAAATGTCTCAAAGGCAAGGGCAGATGGCCACCGAGGAAAGACGTGCTTTGTTTGTTTTAAAAACGAATCATCTCCACGGCAATAATGCTGTTGGCAAATGTTCTCTTTCACAATTCCATATTTAAGAATGTTACTTTAGAAGTTATAAAGTGCCAGTTATTATTTGATTATCTCAGCTTGGAGTTTGCTACATAATGACTTCCTCAGTAGGACGCCGAGCTGCTAATTCATAACCTCCTTCTGAAAAACCTTTTCAGGAAATTAGTAACAAATCCATTAAATTAAAATGAATTTGTGCTATATTAAGAAGTAACTGAACCATATGGGGCCAATCCAAATGACATTCTTCCCATTTTTTTTCTCCAACCCAAAGAACATTCATTCCATTTACTTCTCTTGAGTGAGGAGGCATATGCTGTGTTTAAGGGTCAGGATCTTCATGATTCTTGCAGAGGGAAATCAAAACTGGTTATGAGATCGATTAAAAAGTTTTTTCTCTTGTTAGTTATGGATCCGATTACAGTCTGTCATACTTTGTATAGGGTGCAAACTGAAAATACTTCAAAAGTGCATTTACAAATTGGAGTTACCACTCTACAGGACAGCAGTTTGCAACCCTGGCTGTACCTGGGAAGCTGTTAAAAACCTGGATGTGTAGGCTACACTCCAGAGCAATTAAATCAGAGCCTCTAGTGGGGGGCCCACACATCAGTGTTTTAAAGGCTCATCAGGTGCTTCTTCACATGCGCAATGAAGGGAGTGGTTTCCACACTTGGCTGACTGCATCTGTGTTATGTGGAGAACTTGGTGAAATACAGACTGCTGCTCTCTCAGCCCTCATTTCTGATTGAGTAGGGGTTAGATGGAGCTGAGAACCTGCTGCTTGTCTGGGGATCACACTTCCTAGAGGGAAGACTCAGGCCTGTTCAGAAAACCCAGGTCCAAATCCCAGTAGCTAAAAGCACGTAAGACTCATTTTCAACATCTGCAAAATAGGGCAAAGTAATTAATCTTTCCAATCCTTCTGAGAGAATTAATTGTAAATAACCTTTGATAAACTTAAGGTTTGCAATATTTGGGTTCTTTTAGATTACAATGAATAAAAAAATTCTTAGGGGATAATATTCAAAAAGAAAAAAAAATCATGACATAAAAATGTGTTAATGATTTCATTTAATTTATTAACTAATGATCTAAGACACAAAAACAGGTTCAAGGAAGTATTAGGCTACCAAGAGACTGAGATGATTTTTTAATAGATGCAAAATGGGGTAATATTTTAGGCACTCAAACGTAATGTTTGGGAAAAAATGGAAGGTTTAGATTATCCTTCCTCCAGCCCTGAAATCCATTCCACCTCCATAATGGAAAAATATTAGCATTGCCCTGAAAGGAACTGTTGCATCACAATGGACACCAAATGTCTGCATCCCCTTAGCCCTCCAGAAGGGTCTTTCCTTCCTTCCTTCCTTCCTTCCTTCCTTCCTTCCTTCCTTCCTTCCTTCCTTCCTTCCTTCCTTCCTACCTTCCTTCCCCCTGCCCCCTTCTCCCTTCTCCCTTCTCCCTTCTCCCTTCTCCCTTCCCTTCTTCCTTTTTTTTCCTCAGAGTTTCATTCTTGTTGCCCAGGCTGGAGTGCAATGGCACAACCTCAGCTCACTGCAACCTCTGCCTCCTGGGTTCCAGCAATTCTCCTGCCTCAGCCTCTAGACTAGCTGTGAGTACAGGCATCTGCCACTATGCTTCGCTAATTTTTTTTTTTTTTTTTTTTTGTATTTTTAGCAGAGACAGAGTTTCACCATGTTGGCCAGGCTGGTCTGGAACTCCTGACCTCAGGTGATCCACCAGGAGGCTACTTCTATTTCTAGGAATTGCAAAATAGCCTGGCTGAGGACAGTTAAAAGCATTCACGCCATAGATGAGACAGTTCCTGAAGGTGCAGTGTGTGGCATGGGAGAATTGAGACCAGTGGTCTTCTCTGTTCTTTTCAAGGCAGCCATCATGATGAAATTAGGACATGCATAGTCTCACGCATTCTCATAGTCAAAACCAGCCATTTGAGAAAAAACAGAGACAGGGCTGTGCTTTCTTAATTGACTCAACCCCAAATCTCTAGAGAGAACGCGGGCAAAACCTCTAGAGAACATGAAGGAAACTCAAGTAGAGGGAGGAGATAAAACACAAAATCACAGCATACTGTTGTTTTAAAAACAAAAGCGGAGAAGAAGATATCTCTTTGTGGTTTTGATTTGCGTTATCTGATGATCAGTGATGTTGAGCATTTTTTTATATGCTTGTTGGCCACTTGTATGTCTTCTTTTGAGAAGTAGCTCTTCTTGCCTTTTGCCCACTTTTTAACAGGGTTGTTTGACTTTTCCTTGTTAAATTGTTTAAGTTCCTCATAGTTTCTGGATGTTAGACCTTTGTCAGATGCATAGTTTGTGAATATTTGCCCCCATTTTGTAGGCTGTTTATTCTGTTGATAATTTCTTTTGCTGTGCAGAAGCTCTTCAGTTTAATCAGTTCCCACTTGGCAATTTTTGTTTTTTTTGCAACTGATTTTGAGAACATAGTCAAAAATTCTTTCCAAAGGCTGATGTCCGGAATGATATTTCCTAGTTTTTCTTCTAGGATTCTTGTAGTTTGAGACCTTACATTTAAATCTTTAATCCATTTGAGTTAATTTTTGTATAAGGTGAAAGGCAGGGGTGCAGTTTTATTCTTCTGCACATAGCTAGTCAGTTACACCAGCACTATTTATTGAATAGGGAACCCTTTCCCCATTGCTTATTGTTGTCAACTTTTTTGAAGATCAATTGGCTATAGGTGTGCTGCTTTACTTCTGGGTTCTTTATTCTTTTTCATTTGTCTATATGTCTGTTTTTGTGCCATTACCATGCTGTTTTGGTCACTATAGCATTCTTAGGCATTTTAGTAGTTATTACCAACAATTTCATATTTCTTTATTTATTTTTTTGAATTTTATCAAATACTTTTATATATATATATTGAAGTGACTATTAGAATTTTCCTTAATATGTTAATGTGGTGAATTTAATTTATAAATTTTTATAATGTTAATTTCCTGCATTTTTAGAATAAGTTCAACTCAATTATAACATTTCAATTTTTTAATAAATTACTGTATTTGGTTATTTTATATATTGCTTAAAGGTTTTGCATTTATGTTCATAATCATGTTTAAACAATAACTTCTTATACTTTTCTTTTTAGATTATGATATTATGGTTACCATTGTTGAGTAATGATCCTTATTTTTCTCTCCTGTTTTTACCATGTTGGAATGAGTTTTATCATGTTGGAATGAACTGGTCTTTAAAAGACAGATTCAACTTTTATGTAAAATGGCTTGGTGTGTTTGGGATGCGCGCGCGTGTGTGTGTGTGTGTGTGTGTAAAGATTTTGAAATACTGATTCAATTTCCTTAACAATTAAAGGATTTTTCAGGTTTCCTATTTATTCTTGAACCTCTTTTAGAAAATTTGTTTTTTTCTAGATTTATTCCTATTTTATCTAAATTCTGTTGGAAGAGTTGTAAGCTGTATTTTCTATTGTCTTTTAATTAGCTTTTTAAAATCTCTGCTACACCTATTGTTATGCTTATTCCTCATTCTTTTTTTTAATAGTTTTGAAACATAGTGTTTTTATTATATGTAGTTGTAGTTAATTTTAAAGTTTCATTTTGATTTCTTCTTTGCCTTATAGGTTGTTTGGAAGGATGTTATTAATTACCAAAATTATGGTGTTTCATTTCTCTTTTCGTAAATGATTTCCAACTTAACTGCACTGTGGTCTGAGAGAATGATTCTATGGTTCTAATTTCTTTGAAAAGTTTGAGCATGTCTTATGGCCCAATATATGTCTGTTTTATTTTTCTAAATATGATTTATGTGTGCTTGAGAGAAATACATATTCTCAGTTCATCAAATCAAGAGTGGTAATTGTATGGTTCAAGTCTTTTAAATTCTTACTAATTCACTGTCTAGTTGACCTCTGAATAGTTAACAAATATGTCAAAATATCCCAGTATATTAGTGATTTGTTCTTTTACTCCTGGAGACCTATCAAATATACTTTATGTATATATTTTAAACTATTTTATAGGTATGTAAATGTTTAGATTTATTGTATAGTTCTTATTATTTAAACCACTATTATTATTTAAGCTTCCGTTTACCAGGTTTTCATGGTAAAATTTAATATTATGACAGCAACTCCAGCCTTCATTTGGGTAATATTTGCCTGCAATATCTTTTTAAACTCCTTCTATGACCTAACTTTTTCCACGATCAGGAATACTTTGCAGATATTTTGTAGAAATTCCATCTATTGGGATTTGTCTAATGTTTTTCTTATAATTACATTGGGCTTATTGGTTCCTGCCAGGAAGACTGAAGAGGTAAAATGGCATTTCATCACATTGTATCACGGGTGGATACGATCCACGTGATTTATCACCCTTGATGTTGACCTGGGTGAGGTAGTGTTTGTCAAGTTTCCCCAATGCAAAGTTGCTCTCGTCCCTACCCCCTTTTCCATACCGTACTATTTGGGAGGCAGTCATTGTGCACCACACATATTTAGGGAATTAGGAGTTATGCTTCATCTTCTTGAAGCTGGAATATGTAAACATATTATTGGGAATTCTTCTGCATAGGAGACTCATCAGCTGTCTCCATTTATTTATTTATTCAGTCATATCTTTCATGAACTCACAGTGTTGTGTTTTTTGTTTTTTGGGTTTTTTTTTTTTTTTTTTTGCATTTTGGGTTATAATCCAATATTAGGCTGCTTTATGTTTTCATATTATTCCAGTCTTGGCCATTGGGAGTTTTTTTGGTCAGTCCCTGTGCTTTTTTGACAAACCCTCATGAATGTGGCTTTGTTTATTTTACCTGTTTCTTACTTTCTTGCATCACAAGGTGCTCCAGTCTCATTTTGTATATTCCTTATCCTTGTCTATCGCTGTCTTAGAATCAGCTCTTTTGCCAAGAAGCTGTGGTTTCTTACATTGGAGAAAAGTATTTGAAACCAAGATCTGAGCTTTTAGAGTGTTAATCGTTGCTCGGGTGTTTTTTTTTTTAAGCTATTTCAGCTGACAGAGCAAGGAAACATGTGTATACACGTTTATACCATGTGTCTATATATACATGCACACACATATATAGGCTGGTGTACACATATCTAGGTTAGTAAACCAGATCCAAGCAGCAATTATCACACTACAAGCTCAGATATATATATACACATATATGTGTGTGTGTGTGTGGATTATGCATATATATATATATATACATATATATTGCTGCTGGGATGTGGTGTTGTATATGTGTGTGTGTATATATATATATATATAAAAGAAGCCACATATATGTATGTGTCTATAGAAAGCACATATATGTATGTGTATATATATATTACAGGAGATCATTATATATTGTGTATACATATATATGCACATACATATATGTGGTTTCTATATACACATACATATATATATATACACGTATACACATACATATATGTGCTTTCTATAGACACATACATATATATATATATATACACACACATACATATATGTGGTTTCTTTTATATGCATATATGTATAACCACATTCCAGGAGTAATGATATATACACACACGTACACACATAAATACACACATATGCACATATATACTAGCTCATATATATGTACACACGTATCTATAAATGTTTTGATATAATCATTTGTATCATTTTTAACCATACTTAGCTAAATAGGAGTTAATACCGATGTTTCCAACTGAGTCCATTATCATGTAAATCGTTTTAGCCTCCTCACCTTGCTGGTCGGTCAACTCCTGCTCTCACAGTTAGAAAGTTGGCTTCCACTGTCCACCATCTATTTACTTAATTGTTCAATTCCAGTATACATTAAAATAGTATTAGAGTTGTTGACCCCTACTCCCATAGGACACAATGTTATTAACTAGAGCACAGTGCTTAAATTCAGTTCCTTCACCTCTAGTCTCACATACTCCACTAGGATTCCCTGTTATGTCTTCCAAAGTTAAACAGTTGTCATAAGGATTGCTACTGAGCAATACAAAATTGAGGAATCCCAGTTGATTATTTGAAATCTCATCTTTATCATTTATAAATACCAGATCCCATTTCTGAGCCTTTATATGTCCCATTGATTTATGTACTTTTATGTAGATATTTTAATTATCATACCTTTATAATATGTTTTAATGACAGGTAGTACACACATTTCTTGGTTATTTTTGCTTAATGTTTGTTAAATATGTTTAATATTTAAAAAGTATTCCCATTAGTTCAGAAAATTATCTTGTATATTTTCACAGTTTGTCCCCAACCATCTGGCCCTAGGAAACTACTTTCTGTCCTTCCCTGTTTTAGAATTTCACTTAGATGAAACCATACAGTTATATATGCTTTCTGGCCAGCTTTTTGCTCAACATAATGATTTTAGAATTCATCCACTTTGTTGTGTTTATTCATTAGTTAATTCTGGTTTATTGATAAGTAGAATTTTATTGTGTAGATTTACAACAATTTTGATGAACATTTTGGGTTATTTCCAGTTTTGACTATTATGAGCAAAGTTTCTATCAACATTCTTACATAAACTTCATTGCGAACATTATATTATATTTTATCTTGAGAATATCTAGGAGTAGAATTTATGGGTCATATTGTAGGTATTTGTTAACTCTTATTTTTAACTGCTTTATTGAAATATACTTGATATTATACAATGTAACCACCCAAATATATAATTCAGTGATTTAAAGTATATTTTCTGTTATTCTGCCGTGACTGCTATGATTTTTAAAACACTTTCATCAGTACAAAAAGAACCTACATAACTTTTGGCAGTCAGGTCCCATTTCTCTATAACCTCCACAATCCTAGGCAATCATTAGTCCACTGTATATCTTTCTTGATTCACCTGTTCTAGACATTTCCTACCAAATGAATCACACAATTTGTTTTTGGGGGACTGGCTTCTTTCACTTAACATGTTTTCAAAAAGTTCACTTATATTGAACAATGTTTTGACATTTTATTCCTTTTTATTTCAAATAACATTCTATTGTGAGGATATACCATATTCATTTGCCCACTCATCGGCTGATAAATACTTAGTTTGTTTTCGCTGTATGGTTGCTATGAATAACGCTTCTATGAACACTTTCATACAAGTCTTTGCATGGAGATGTTTTCATTTGCCTTATGTATATACCTGGGGATGAAATTGCCAGTCGTGTGGAAATTCTGCTTAACATTTGAGGAAAGGCCACACTGGTTTCCAAAGCAGCCATACCATTTTACATTTCCAATAATGTGTAAGGGTTTCACTTCCTTCATACTCTTGTCTACACTTTATATTGTCCATCTTTTAAATTTTAGCCATCCTGGTGTATATGAAGTGATATCACCTTGGTTTTGATTTGCATTTCCCTAAGGACTAATGATGCTGAGCATCTTTTCATGTGCTTCTTGGCCATTAACATATCTTTCTGGGAGAAATGTTTATGTAGATCTTTTGCCCACTTTTAGCTCGTTATATGTCCTTATTGTTAAGTTATAAGAATTATTTGCATATTTTGGATCCTAGACCTGTATCTGATACAAGCAATCCACATTATTCACAGATTTTGTGTCTGTGAATTTGCCTACTTGTGAAAATTTTTCCATAACCTCAAATCAACAATCACAGTGCTTTCACAGTTATTCACAGATATGCACAGTGTGGCAAAATGTTTGAATCACTTGGCATGCACTTCCCAGCTACAGTTGAATAAGCTGATGCACTACCTTGATGTTTTAGCTCCCCGACTGCAAACGGGTTTCCTTTTTGTGACTACTGACTGCCATGATTTTTATATTTTTATGCTTTTGTTGTTGTTGCTGTTGATTTCTCTGTTTTATATTGTCTGGCTAGTGTCCCTAAGTGCAGGAAAGTTGTGAAGTCCCTTACAGAGAAAATATGTGTGTTAGATACTTTTCACCCAGGTATGAGTGATAGTGCTGTTGGTTGTGAGTTCAGTGTTAACAAATCAACAGTGCATGTTAAATAAGGTGTCTTTAAATAGTACCATACATTAAACAAGTTTACATATTGACTGGTTGACACAAAAGTGATATGATTGGAAGCTCACAGAAATCTAACCTTGTATTATTTACTTTAGGATCAAAAGTTCTGTATTTGCTAAATCAGTGTTTGCTAATGTGAGTAATAACAAATTGACTTTATATGATTTGGAGATATTTTCTCCCATTTTGTAGGTTATCTTTTCGCATTTTTCATTGTATCCTTTGAAGGGCAGTCTTAAGCTTTGATAAAGTACAATTTATCTATTTTTTCTTTTGTTATTTTTGTTTATGCTTTCTGGCTAAGAAGACATTACAACCAAGATTTTGAGATTTGACCCTATAAGTTATAATCATGTGGGCCAATTTCATAATTTCATATAATAAGTACCTTTCTATAGATACTGATTATACTGGTTCTGTTTCTCTGGTGAACCATGATTAATAAAAAATTGTTATCAAGAATTGAACATAATCTTACAGATAAATTTGCTGAATTGGTTCTAGGGTTTCTTGAATTGACTCTCTGATTAAATAAGACACTAATGTCTCTAATTCAGGTAGTAAAAGAAGCACTCATTATCCATGATGTGCTCTGGAAATCTATGCATCATATCATCATTGGATACTTCTAATCAAACACTCATAAGAAGCAAAGGTCTCACTGGCTGTGTATGTAATACTTTCAAACATTTTTGTCAAACTAACAAGTATAATGTGCACCTATAGGTTGCTTGCTTCTAATGTCACTGGACAAAGTTGGAAAACAAAAGGGTGCTCTCATTTTAACCGTAGATATTTTACAAGACTAGAAATTCCATTTCTGTTGTTAATTAGCCACTTGCAGGATAAGATTATGGGTTTCATTTTCAGCAATCTCAGCCTGTGGCTACAGGAGATAAACTGTCAGAACAGACATCAATGCTTTCGAGTAATTCATGCAGAACTTGACCTGAAACTTGAATCCTTGAGTTATTGAACACATCCTGTGGCTATTTTTCCAGTTCTAGTCTACACAAGTGTAATGCTCAGCAGTTGGCAAAATCCCCACATTAGTGACCTGTAGGGTGAGGGAACAATTATAATGAGGAAGGACAAGTGGAAGACTGGACTGGTTTCTACATAGGAAAATACTAAACTGAAAGCAAGACTACATTCTAGGGGAATTTAAATAATTAGCACCACCATCAAGGACTTGAAAAATACAGGGGCATTGATTTTCACTGCATCCCCAACTCACCTATTTGGCCAGTGCAGAAGACAGACTTCGGAGAATGGCAGTGGATTATTGTAAGCCTAATTAGATGGTGACTCCAGTTGCAGCTTCTGTACCAAAGGTGATTTCATTACTTAAGGAAATCAACACATCCCGTGGTGCCTGGTATGCAGCCATTGATCTGGCAAGTGTATTTATGTCCATCCCTGCTAATGAAGACCACCAGAAGCAGTTCGCTTTTAGCTCCTAAGGCTAGCAGTACATCTTCACTGTCCTACCTCAGGAATGCATCAACTTTGCAGCCCTATGTCATCATTTAGTTCACAGGGACTTTGATCACCTTTCCATTTCACAAGATATCACTCTGGTTCAACACATTGATGACACTATGCTGACTGGAACCAGTGAGCAGGAGGTAGCAATTATTCTAGACTTACTGAAAAGACGTTTGCATGCCAAAGAGTTGGAAATACATTTATCAAAAATTCAGGGGCCTCATGCCTTAGTAGAATTTCTAGGGGTCCAGTGATGTAGGATATGTCGAAGGTTTCCTTCTAATGTGAAAGATAAGTTGTTGCCTCTGGCCCCTCCTATAACTCGGAAGAAGGCACAATGCATGTTGAGCCTCTTTGGATTTGGGAAGCCAACGCATTCCTCATCTGGGTGCACTATCCCAGCCTATTTACCGAATGACCTTCAAAGCTACCAGTTTTCAGTGGGACTCTGAACGAAAGAAGTCTCTGCATCAGGTCGAGGCTGCTGTGCAAACTGGTCTGACAACTGGGCCACATGATTCAGCAGATCCAATGTTACTTGAGATGACGTTGACACATATTAATGCTGCTTGCAGCCATTGGCAGTGTCCTACATATGAATTTCAGTGTAGGCCTTAGGATTTTGAACAAAGGCCTTGTCATCCTTTCCGGATAAGTACTCTTCCTTTGGAATCAGGATTTGGACTGCTACTGGGCTTAGCAGAGAATAAGTCACTAAGTTACTGTGCAACCTGAGCAGCCTGCCATGAGCTGGGTGTCATCTTACCCACCAAGCCGTAGAGTTGGGCATGCCCACAACACGTCCTCAGACAGAAGTGGTTGATGAGGCCAACCATGTTGGTCTACGTGAGACCAACCCAAGCAGGCTCTGAAGGCACAAGTATGTAACAGGAAGAAGCCCCCTAACGACCATGGTTTCTACTCCTGCTTTGTCTCTCCCAGCCTGCACTTAGGGTCTAATTGCCAGTTTCCAGGATCAGCTGACAGATGAAGAGAAGTCTTGGGCCTGGTTTGCAGACTGCTCTGCATGCCATACAGGCAATACCTGAAAGTGGACAGCTGCAGCCCTACAGCCTTTTTCTGAGATACCCTCAAAGGGCAGTGGTGAAGGAAAATCTTCCCAAAGGGCACAACTCTAGGCAGTGTACCTGGCTGTGCACTTTGCTTGGAAGGAGAAATGGCCAGATGTGTGATTGTATACTGATTCATGGGCTGTAGCCAGAGGTTTGTCTGATGGTCAGGAATTTGGAAGGAACATGACTGGAAAATTTGTGACAAGGAAACTGGGGAAGAGTATATGGATAGACCTCTATGAATAATCAAAAAATGTCAAGATATTTGTCCCATGTGAGTGCTTTCCAAGGGGTGACCTCAGCTACAAATGTTAATATGGGATAGGATAATTTTCTCTGTACCTAACAGCCTCTTTCTTCAGCCACCCCTGTCATCACCCAAGGAGCTCATGAATAAAGTGGCTGTGGTGGCGGGGGGATGTTATGCATGGGCTCAGCAACATGGACTCCAGTCACCGTGGCTGACCTCCTCACGGCTATTACTGAGTTTGTAATCTGCTGGCAGCAGGGGCCAACACGGACTCCCTAATAAGGCACCATGCTCTGGGGTGATCAGTCAGATACCTGGTGGCAGGTAAATTATATTGGACAGCTTCTGTCATGGAAAGGGCGGCATCTTATTCCTAATGAAACAGACACTTTGGATAGTGATCTGCTTTTCCTGAATGCACTACTTCAAGCAAACAATCATTTATGGAATTACAGAATGCCTTATCCACCATCATGACATTCCACACAACATTACTTCTAATCAAGCAACTCACCTCACAACAAACGAAGTGTGGCCAACAACCCCTGCTCATGGAAATTGCCATCCTGAAGCAGCTGACTTTATATAATGGTGAAATGGTCTTTTGAAGACTGGTACCATGCCAGTTAGGCGGGAATACCTTCCAGGGCTGGAGCAAGGTTCTTCGAGAGGCTGTATATGCTCTGAATTCGCATTCAATATAAGGCATTGTATCTTTCATAGCCAGGATCCATAGGTCCAGGAATTCAGGGTTGATGTAGGAGAGGTGTCACTCATTATCCCTAGTGACCCACCCGCAAAATGTGTGCTTACTGTTCCCACAACCTTATTCTCTGCAGGCCTAGGGGGCTTAGTTCCAAAGAAGAATATTTCCACTGGGAGCACAGCGATGCTTCCCTTGAACTGAAGTTAGGACTACTTAACTTTGGGGACCTCATGCCCCTCTATCAGTAGGAAAAATGATAGTTACTATACTAACTGAAGCGATTGATTCTTATTACCAATGTCTTCTTGATAGTAAGGATCAATCGCTCTTACTAAGGAAGGCTGTTAAAGTTATATTTTCTGCTGGTGTTCCGTTGTTCATAGTTTTCCATTATAATCTTTTTTATTCTGTAACGTCAGCCATGATATCCTCTCTTTCATTCTTGGTTTAAGTAATATGGGGCTTGTCTAGTTAAAACGTTGCCAAATTTGTTGATTTTGTCAAAGAGCCAACCGTTGCCTTATTTTCCGTATTTTTTATTTTATTGATTCATGCTACAATCCCTATCGTTTTCTTCCTTTTGTTTGATTTGCATTTAGTTTGCTCTTCTTTTTCCAGTATCTTACGGTGATCCTTGATTTAAAATTTCTCTTCTGTTTAATGTAGGAATTATAGCACAAATCTCTCTGTAAGCAAGGCTTTAGCTTTTTCCGCTGAGTTTTGGTATGCTGCATCTTCATTTTCATTCATCTCTAAGTATTTTCTAATTTACCTTTTGATTCCTTCTTTGGCCCATTTGTTACTTAGAAGTGTGTTAATTTCCACATTTCTAAAATTTACCTAATTGATTTCTAATTTCATTCTATTGTTGTTGGAGAAATGTTTTATAATATTTCAATCACTTTACACTTACTGGTGCTCTCTTAATGACCTAGCAAGTGGTTTATCCTGGAAATGTTCTCTGTACACTTGAGAGCTATAGGTATTTTACTGCCATTTGGTCAAATGCACCATATGTGTCTATTAGTTGTAGTTGATTTATCGTGTTTGAGTCTTCCATTTACTTATCAATCTTCTACCAGATTATTCTACACATTATAGAAAGAGGGGTATTGACATTTACATCTATTTTTTAATTACGCATTTACCCTTCAATTTGAAATTGTTGCCTTGTGTGTTTGGGGGCTCTGTTTTGAGGCTCATATGCATTTCTAATTGTGTTAGCTTCCTGGTGGATTTACATTTTCTCCTTTTAAAACATCTACCTTTATCTCTAGTAACACTTTTGGTAAAAACGAACTTTGTACGATATTAGCATAGCACCACCATCTTTCTTGTAGTTGGTGATTAGATGGTACGTTTGCCTACACTTTCATCTCCATCTTATTTTATCATTCAGTGGGAAGTGTGTTGTCTGCACATAGTGCTTTGTTGGATATTTTCATTTACTTTGACAACATATGCCTTGAATAAAATTTTAAATCTATAGAAAGAAATATACTTGCCATAGTGTTGGTACATGGTAAGACACCTACCCTGGGAGGGTTTCTTTCTGAGTTGTGCCTTCCTGAGGGTTGGCACTTTTAAGCACCTAGTTAGCAAGGCATCTGTCCTCACTTAAAGGGGGAAAATCAATGAAAGACGGCCAGGATGAGAATGTATCCTCTCCCAGTGAAGGTACTGATTAATGATGGAGAGCTCACGGCCAGAGATGGAGTGGTTTCTATTCTTTTTCTGGTGTAACAGTTGATCATGGTTGAACCTTTCTCCATTAAACAATTGACTGCTCCCACTCCCCAAAAAGAGAAATGTTTAGTCTTGGCATTCAATGACATTTGAAGGCCTCATAACAGGCTCCAGTTTGACTAAACATGGTCACCAAAAGGGCACTTTGTCTTCTCTGATCCTCAAACACACAGTTTTAATAGGCAGGTGTATATATACCAGAGTATTTCAGAAGGAGCCCTTTTGAATCCTAGGAAAAGAAGTAACTACTTACATATTTCTGCAAGCTCCTTTTGGTCAGAAAAACTGATGCATTCGCCGTCAGGCTTCCAGTCTCCGAGACGTCGAGGCTTCCCAGAGCTGTCTCTGCATTTTAGATGGTCTGCCTTTCTTTCCCTCCTGATATTTCTGAATGAGCAGCATTAAACATCGTCTTACCTACTCAGAGGTCAGGGGCAGTATATTCTGATCTATCATCCAGAGAGAGCCAAGCAGAATGACTTGGTCAGCAAAAGAGCAGATTCTTTATGAGGATGATGAGACAAACAAAGTGAGGTGTTGTTTAGTTTGCAGTACAGGGGGCTTTTCACACATTGGTGTACCATTGCACAATGTGCTGCCAATCAGGAAAAAAGAACTTACGCAAGAGAATAATCACAGCAGGCAGGTGTGTGCTACTGCAGCTACTAGGTGCATGCAGACGAACTTATTTTCAGCTCTTTTTAGAATACTTGTTTCTTATAAGCGACCGCTTATCCAATTTTTGCATAATTTGCTAATCCCACACATTGCTAATTTGAAAGCCAACTTTCTTTCAGAACTTTTAAATATCATAATTAGTTTAAGCCAACACAATTTGGCACTATGCATAGCCCTGAAGCAGTGAAGTGCACGCTATCTTCCCTTTAAATAAGGTAAAGCTGCCACATCTCTCAGGTAAACTATGAGTGTTCATGGCAAACACTTGGGGAAAAATGCTGTCACTCAGATGACAGGTCTTCGCTTTCCTCTGTCCACACTCTCCGGCAATCTGCAGTCAGCTGTGGATCTCACTGTCAGTGAAAAACCCCAGACTCTCTGTCATCTGCCTGCCTGTCAGATAGACTTGTCCAGTAGGGCCATCAGAGGCATTTGGGAGGACTGGCTGAGACTGACACTCAACTACAAAGAGAGTTAGCCGCAGATACTAGTATGTGCAATGCACTCTCCCAAGTGCAGACACACAGGGATCTGTTTCTTAAATGCAGCCCAAGCCAGCGAGTGTCCTCATGTGCTGGTCTGTGTACCAGGCACTGCCTACCTGCTCAATGTCTCACAACAGCCAGCAAGGTGAGGCACATCTTTCTCTCTCAGAAAACCAGCTTCCTACAGATAAGTTCCTGGGAGATGAGAGGGCAAGGAACTGGCTTGGAGAGAAGGTCTTCTGGCACCAAGCCTGTCTGTCCTTCTATTGCAAACCACCTGCCATGCTGCAACACTGGGGCCTGAGCACGGCAGTCTAACGCTAGAACCCGGGGCTTTAACCCCCAGATGGACGGCAGCTCTCCTGCAGGACACAGAAGCCTGGCTTCCCCAAACAGGAGGCAGGAACTGAATCAGTCAGGATGGTTCAGTTACAAAGGACAGGCAGATTTATCAGAGGCTCAAACAAGGCATAAGAGTGTTCCACTCTTACATGAACATCCAGCAGTCCGAGACAGCCATGGCCCTCCACTGTCCATTTCTCTGCTGTGCACGACCTCAAACTTAGGGTCCATGGCAGTCCTTTATTTTCCAGACAGTAGGATTGAGGGGAGAAGGAACACAGAAAAATCACGAAGGCCCTCATCAGCTGTGTCTTCCGGAAGGACTTGAATGCTGCTGCCATGGCATGACTGTGCTTTTATATCCCCTGGACACGGCTGACTGCAAGGGAGGCTGGGAAGTGTAGTCTTCCCTCCATATGGCCAGGGGCTACTCCAAGCTTTAATACAACAGGAACAATGGAGAATGGGTACTGAGGGGTGATCAGCAGGCTCTGCCATGACAACCACCAGGGAGGGTGGATCTCCACTTGCAACTCTAAGAGACCCTGCAGGAGACACACCTTCCCCTCCTCTGCCTCATGGACTATGAAACTGTCTTTATGCATATGGGCATCTGTTTAATTGTTACCTGGTCTGTACAATGAATAACAGTGACTCCTTTCTGAATAACTGGTAAAACAGAGGGATGGGAGGGTAGGAGGTTTGTGGGCTTTGGGCCAAATTACATGGGGGCTGCTGTCTTTTTGATGGGATTGGTGGTCGGTTTGGTTGAGAACTTATATCACACGGAAGTTGAGGTCTGGGATTCATTTGTTTCCTGGAGATAGAAAAAGGAAGGAAACAGATAGAATATATCCAGCCACCCACAAATTTGGGGACCAAGCTGACTACCGCCTAACCCTCCTCTTCTGTAAGAGTAGGAGGCAAATGAGAGCCCAAGAGACCCTTGGATGAGGGCCCAGCTGGATGGTTAAAGGGAACATTTGCATCAGCAGACACATACCCTGCCCTGAAACAAGCATCCCAGAGGAAAACTGATCCACTCCTCAGATTTCCCTTCAATAGCTAATCAGATAAGAAGGCCTGGGTGCTTGGGCCATGTCACCCACCTTGGGTTCTGCTCCTATGGGTGCTGGTGTCCTAGGAGATGTTAGTACGCTTTTTCTAGGGAAAAGATGATCCTCTATATCATCTTCTTAAACAGTCACATATCCCTGGCATAAAAGTCTATGTTTCTCAAGAGCACCTCATACCGCATTTAAAAATACAGTATGCTTCTGGGCGCAGTGGCTCACGCCTGTAATCTCAGCATTTTGACAGGCCGAGGTCGGCAGATCATGAGGTCAGGTATTCGAGACCAGCCTCACTGACATGGTGAAATCCCATCTCTACCAAAAATACAAATATTAGCCGGGGATGGTGATGGGCGCCTGCCTGTAATCTCAGCTACTAAGGAGGCTGCGACAGGAGAATCCCTTGAAACCAGAAGGCAGAGGTTGCAGTGAGCCAAGATCGAACCACTACACTCCAACCTGGGCAACAGAGTGAGATTCCATCTCAAAAACAACAACAACAACAAAACCAGTATGCCTCAAAATGCGGTGGACCACTTCACTGCCCTGCAGGGCAGGGAATTCTTGCTTCAATATGGATGTCTTAACATACAGTCAAGTGTTACTTAATTGACGAGAGTATGTTCTGGGAAATGCATCACTAGGCAATTTTGTCATTGTGCAAACATCACAGAGTGACTTACACAAACCTACGTGGTTAGCCTACTACACACATAGGCTATGTGGTAGAGTCTTTGCTCCTAGGCTACAAACCTGCACAGCGTGATACTGTACTGAATACTGCAGGCAACTAAAACACAGTGGTAAGCATACATGTATCTAAGCATCAAAAGGTACAGTAGAAATATGGTATAATATTATGGGATCACTGTCATTTACACAGTTTGTCATTGGCCCACAAACTATGTGGAATGTGACTGGAAACATTCCAGACCCTCACTGCTGAGTGGGATTTATTTAAAGCAGGAACTGGGTCATGGAGACTGTTTCTGTTCATCCCAGTGAACACAGGTACCAAAGGCCCAGAGAATGTTGTAAGTGTCGGCAGCTGATTTCTGTGGGTTCGGTAAAAGCACAGGTAAAGGATGTCTACGCACTTCGTACGTCTAGAAGCAGTAGACGAAATCTCACAGGGAAAGCTAGAAATCTTACCTCACTCAAGCTACGAAATGCTTCATCTTCCCGTCGTAGGGCCTGCTGAATCGTTCCTGATCCTGTGGAGATGAGTTTTAGGCTAACATCACCTCGACTTCATTTTCTTTTCTCCATGACAGGTAACTTGGAGGGGCTCACTGACTGTGTCATGGCACACAAAGCACAGCTAGTGTATTTATTTATTTATTTGTTTATTTAAGATGGTGTCTCGCTCTGTGCAGTGGTGTGATCTCCACTCACTGCAACCCCTGCCTCCTGGGTTCAAGGGATTCAGTGCCTCAGCCTCCCGAGTAGCTGGAATTACAGGTGTGCGCCAACACGCCTGGCTACTTTTTGTATTTTTAGTAGAGATGAGGTTTCACCACGTTGTCCAGACTAGGCTCAAATCCTGACTCGAGTGGTGTGCCTGCCTCGGCTTCCCAAAGTGCTGGGATTACAGGCATGAGCCACTGTGCCCAGCTGGCAGACAATGCTTTTCAAAGGAAGCCAGGGATGCCCCTCCTGAGACATAGAGATCGACTCTCCATGGTCAACTTGCGTGGCCCACCATGCTCCACTGGGGAACTAGCACAGTGAGGTCACTGCCCGTATCACAGTGCCCACAGGCTCGTCACACACCCGGGGGAGGGTCGAATCACAAAGAACCCCCAAACCCAGGCGGCCAACCCCTCCTCTCCCCTCATCCTGAACTGCTCCTAATATTAGGCTGCTTCAGCCCAGCCTGGGTTATGCTAAGAGTCCCACCTAGAATGAACCTCTGGCCCCTGAGGCGGCTCTGAGACTGCGCCTTCCCCTTCCCGGCTCCGAACTCTGGCCCTCCCTCAGGGGCCTTCCCATTTTCATCAGCAGCCGAACGAGAAGCCAGGGTAAGGTGGACGGTGGACTCAGATGCACTCCGGAATCTTCTTTGTTTTATTCTCAATACTTTCTGTGTGTTTCCTTGGCAGCTATTTAGGGCTACTGGGATGGGAAAAGGTGCTGCAAAGCAAGGAGGGACTCAGAAAACGCACCTGAGTCCTCCCTGCCTGCTGGCCTTTGATGAACATAACAAGCCCCCTTCCTTAGCTTTGTGCTTGCTCTGGGACCTGGGACCCCTGCTTTTCCCCTAAATCCTCTCCCCTCTTCTTGAAGACACGCCTGGCTTGCAGGAATTCTAGAGAGAACACAGATTAGATTCTAGCCAGGTCCTCTGCAGCATGAGACTGGACACACACCTGCACACCCAGCAGAGTGCACGGCCAGGAGGCTGCGCCGGCTTCACATGGAATCTCATGGAAAGTCACTGTTGATTGTACAGCATGTAAGTAAGTCAGATGGGACATGTAAAAGCATCTCCAAAACATGAGCATATCAGATCAATAGACCCCATTTAAAATAAATAATAAACTCCAACTCCAGTCCTCTGATAGAGAGCTCATTTCAACGGATAAAAATGAGCTGCTAAGCAGGATTTTTTGTGGCAGCTCTCCTCCTTCAAGGACCTTGAAGGCAGAGGCCAGCGTCACAGCCAGGCATGTTAACAAGTGCCTCGGGCAGATGGGAAATGATTCTGCAGGAGTAGGAGTTGGTATTCAGGCTCCGTCTTTATTTTCTCTGACTGATGGGGCTCGTTGCTGCTGTTTTCAGACCGAGGTCCCAGCTATTAATGGTGGGCTGTAAAAAACATCAGCAAATATGCAGTGCTAAATAAGATGAGAAAAATAAATATTTGTTCCTAGTACATTTGTTGGGTCTGCATATGAGTAATTTTAATTTTTAAAATATACAGCTTTAATAGGGGAATAACCAAATACTGCACACTTGCTGATTTTGGACATCAAGATGGAGAGTAGACAAGCAGCTTCGGAGTCCTGAATTATTTACGTACAAATGGCCCTTCTTTTCCTCTGATGCGTGTAGAAGTAATGCCACAGGACAGACAAACAGGAAACTACAGACCCATTATTAATAACAGCAGCAGCAGACTTTGAAACCAGGAAATGCATGTGTTGCATGGCTAAAGTGAATTTCAGGGAAGCTTTAATTCTGGTACTCTTCTCAGTGCATCCAGGAAGTGGGGTTAGTTTATCCGCTGCAGTGATGCAGGTGTGAGGTCAAGGTGCGCAGCCCATGAGGGGCAGGAGGGAGCATGCAGGAAGCGGGACCAAGGCTCAAGGCAACGTGGGGGAACCAAAGACAGCTCGTGGCTAAGCCATAAACACCAAGAGGAGTAGATAAAGAAGGAGGCGAGGAAGTCTAGAAACAGCCTCAGAATTCACGGCATCAAGGCATCTCGGAGCTCCCCCTGAGAAATGATATTAAGCGTTCTGTCCTGATGTCCATGCTGAGACTTGAAGCTTGCAGCCTTGTCCCGACCTCAGTCAGACACCGATCCTCGGGCTTGGCAGATGTGAAAGCTCTTGGTGCCTTTGTTGTCTCTTTTAATCATCTGTAGGACTCACAGTCTGCAGGAGCCTTGAACTTTCTGCGGGGCTCTGGTTCTAATACAAATATGTCACGATAAAGACAAGGCCATTAACTCAGCAAAGAATGGATCTACACGACCCAGAAAGCTTGTTGACATCCATAAGCTCAAGGGTTTAGTTAAGTCAGAACACATGAGCCTTCACGTCCTAGGAACATCGCTCTTCTCAGTCTGAGAGCTCTGGCCAGAGTCCTGGAGCTGCGGTCCAAGGTGAGCAGAGGCCTTTGGCATCCCGTGTGATGTCTTTACATTCAAATGACCAGAGATTGTGTTTCTAATGAACTGCAAATCAGAAAAAGTTTATCTTCAGGGCCTGAAAGAGAGGAGCAAAAAGGGCAGGGGAGGAGAGCGGGTGCTTAGCTGAAAGACGAGCTTGGCGATAGCTTCCTCCTTCAGAGCTTTGACTGGGGCATTGCGCCTCAAGTAGAAATCACTCTGACTCTGATGGGCATTTGCTGGGTAGCGCTGCCAAGGCCATGCAGCAGGTGGAGTGAGAAGAGCTGTTCCAGGGACCTCACAAACAGGTGCAGATACAAGCAGGACTTTCCGCCAGGCCTTCTTTCAAATACAGGCACAGTCCTAGGGAGGCCCGAATGCTCTTTGAGTTTGCCCTGGAAGTAGCAGCAGAATTCTGATGAGGAGAGAGATCTATCGGACAAGAACCTTGTGAGATGGTTTGATGGTCAGACTGGGGAGGCAGCGGGAGTGGGCAGAGAGACCGTCCCTTCCCTCTGTTCCTTGGTCCTTGACATAACATCTGTTTCTCAGAAGCTCTGGGCCATTGACCTCTCTCCACCTGTCTGGGGGCTTCTTATGGAATGAGGAAGGACCTCTGTGATTGGTGATCTGGTGAATCTTTTCCCCATAGGGGCCAGATGTGTTCCCTGGAAAGTCAGTGGATTAAAGTCATCATTTTCTCACAGCCTTTATATGTCCAGGACTCTGTCTTCTACGAGGTTTAGGGCAGCTCAAATCTTCCATGAAGCTCAGCCCACAAGAGGTGATGGAAGGGTGTCCCCGACCCTACCTAACTTTGGTGTGGACTTCTTACTTTCTCCGAATGTTGAGCACTAAGTGGCAAGTACAATGGAAAGCTATTCAGCATGGGCACCAGCAGGGTGGCCACGAGGAGAGCCCTAGACCGCATTGGAAAGTAAACGTCTGCACACGTCCCAGGATGGATCTCCATGTCCTGGAGCAAATCTAAAACTTTTCCAGTTGGGAGGGGGGTGTTGGGAAGAAGCTAGTTGTTTCCAAAAGACAAAGCTCATGGTAGTGTGGAGATACAGTCAGGGGTGGTGTCAGGCCTCCAGACACAGAGCACTCAACTGCCAAGAAGGCAGGCACAGGCACAGAAAGATGGTGGCTCCAGATGTGATCATGCAGATGACGCGTTCGGGGGTCAGAGAGGACCCAATAGTAAAGTAGATTTGATGCATTTGTATAGTTTATGCATCAACTTGACTTGATCAAGCCACAGAGTGCCCAAATGTTTAGTAAGAAAATATTATTCCAGATACATCTGTGAGGGTGTTTCTATGGGGTTAACATCAGGATCAGTGGACTGAGTAAAGCAGTTGGCTCTCCCCAGTGTGGATGGGCCTCATCCAATCCACTGAGGGCAGAAAGAGACAGGAAAGCTCATGCTCACCAGCATTTCCTGCAATTCCCCTACAAATCCTTCTGATAAGTCCCCTGGTAGATTGATGGCAAAGTGGTCCTATTTCCCCACCCCTCCTTCCATCTGTGTCCTCAGCAGCTGCTCCCACTGAGATGTGGAGTTTATCTCCCCAGCCCTCCAGCTGCGGGTTCCTCGTGATTCTCCTTGGCCGATAGAATGAGGCAGAAGCCACGCTGTGCCCTCTGCATGACTGCTTTGGGACCCCTGTTCTGCCAGTGGCATGTGCTATTTTCAGTCGCTGTTACATTGCTATGGCAATAAGGGCAGCTGAAATTTGAAGCAGCTTGAATCGCTTTCTGGCTTTTTGCTCCCAGCTGGTCCTCGGGGAAGACCTGAGCTCCTTCCTATAATCTTTCTGCACAGAGCTGATTGGCTGGGCCAGGGTGGATGGGCTCTCTGATTCTGCTGTCCTGTATAGTTGCATCTGCTATCAATCCGTCCCTGAAATGCCTTAAATTGAGCCCCCTTATCCTCTGGGGGTGGCGGGCAAAAATACTAGCCCCCCTGTGAAGCCGCTAATCCTTGATCAGTCACTGTTGAAATGTCTCAGCTCTCATCTGCAAGCATGAGTCATCACCATTCTCCTGAGTAACATGCAGTTTCATTCTGTTTCCATTTCTACAGATAGGGCAAGGTGACCACAGCAAGCCAGGTTTCCTGACAATTTCTGTCGGTTGTTGAGAAAAATCAGATGGTTTGGTGGAGAAATCAGATTTCCTGTTTTCTGGCAGTTCTTCCCACACAGCACTCTGGCATCTCAACTGAACTCCACCCAACCCTTCTTTGGGGCAGGAGCAATTCTTCCCCCAGACCCTCCTCTGAAGGCCAGAAGAGCCAGGCAGGATCAGTTAATACAAAATCTTATGTCAGAAACGTATTGAGCTTCATTTGCTCATCATATCATACATCTAGGAATGTTTTCTGTCATGGGTCACTATGAGAAATATAAAATATATGTATATTCCCTTCCTAAAGCATGAAAAAAAAATGGGCAGAATGAAGCGAAGGGTTGAAGAGCAAACCTCAGGTTTTGAAGGTCAACTTGGGCCCTGGGTTGGTGGTAAGCCAAAATCACTAACTTAATTGAGATGGAAGAGATGTGTGTTGTGTGTGTGCAAGCATTGGGGTGTGGGTGTGTGTGCATGTGCACGTGTGTGTGCATGTGTGTGTGCATGTTTGTGTGTGTGAATGTGTATGTGCATGTGTGTGTGTGCATGTGTGGTGTACATGTGTGTGTGCATGTGCGTGTGTTTGCGTGCATGTGTGTGTGTGTGTGCACGTGTGCGCATGTCTGCATGCGTGCATGTGTGTACATGTGCGTGCATGCATGCGTGCATGAATGTGTGTGTGATCTCCTAACACAAGGCTTGGACATGGGTATTTATTTGGGAACTAGACCTTAGGGGCAGAGGGGCAGGGCAAGGAGCTAAGACAAGAAAGAGGCTGATTCCCTATGTGTGAGCCCCCCCGTGGGTGCACCATGCCAGTGCCATCATCTGAGGCACTTATGAAAGGAGTCTCAGAACTGTTCATATGGAAAAAGAAAAGAGAGGGAAGTTTCTCCTCACGCCCATCCTGAAGCCAGGGGGGCCTCTGCTCTTCTAGGATATGCTTGTTTCCAGTTTCTTCCCACCCGAGCAGATGAACACAACACGATATAAATTTCTCAGAACCAAGGGCAGAATCCTGGAGTTGGTCAGGGCAGAAACAGATGTGAACTGGTATCCTAACTCAGTAAAATTGAGACAGAGATTAAACTGTAGGGAAGAGCACCAGCCTGGATGAAAATGAAGTTTTCCTCCTCAAAATGAAAAACATAAAGCTTCTTGATTCTAATGAGGAGTTAAACTAAACGAGGTGAGATCTCAGTTTTCAATTCCCCGTATACTACATCACTGTTTCTATGGAACTTTGGAATCCTGGCATCTTTGCAGGTCCTCTGCCATTTGCCCCTGCATTGGTCTGACTGTCATCTAATACCCCAGAAAGCTCATGTGGTAAGTAAATAATTGAGACACACAACAGGGTAATGAATTTCAGCTCCATTCCTGAGGGAGCAGGAACAGGCAGACAAGCACAGTGAAGCCACCCACACCAGGTGAGTGCTGTACTGGGCCAGCTTCACTTACCTCCCCACAGCCGCTCAGCCCACCTACCCCACGCTGCTTGTTTAATACAGAGCCCAGGTTGCTACCCCACCTTTTGCTTTCTCCCCAAGCGCCAGCTGTGTGTCCTTGAAGTGAGAGCAGGGCTCTGGTATGGCCTCCATTGTGCCCACAATGGCATAAACCACAGCAGCCCCAGTGCCTTTGCACAATCCCAGCAGACTGTGGCAATTCTGGCTTCTCCTGTGGCTTCACAATCCACCTGAGTTCCTTTACCAGGGAATAGGGTTCTGGCTTTGTCAGTAGCTATGGGAGTGGCTGCTGATGCCATCTGGAGGGGTGCTCAGGAAGGCAATCCCTCATGATGAGAACGTGGTCTGGGAGAGCAGGAGCAGGAGGGAGCAGACAGATGAATTCTTTTCTTTGTTTTCCTCTGGCATACCCTTCTTCCTGGGCTGTTTATACATGTCTCATGTGACAAGAAATTAGAAATCAGTCATGTTTCCCATAAAGTTATTTCCACTCTCCTCATTTTTGGTGCTGTAGGATTGCACTGCCCCATGAAGTGGTAAGCCATGAGCTTTGCCTCTATTTTACTCTATTATTTGTGCTGCCATAACAAAATACTGTAGATTGGGTAATTTACGAAGAACAGAAGTCTGTTTTCTCACGGTTCTGGAGGCTGGGAAATCCAAGATCAAGGCAACAGCCAGCAGATGTTGTTGTCTGGCGAGGACTGCTCTCTGCTTCCAAGATGGTGCTGACGACCAAAACAGGTGACTAGGGCAGGTGTCTCAACCAGTCAAGGTGTATTGAGCCACCCTGAGGGTGTGCCCAGAAGACGAGTCACAGACACAACCGTTCTTTCCAAAGATATTCTCAGCAGGCTTAGTATTTCTACACTTTTCTTAAAAAGCAGGGGAGGTGGTGAGGAGAATGGTTACATACTTGTGAGACTTCAGTTCCCAAAAAAATCTATATTTTACATAAGATAAGGTGAACCTTTGAAGAAAAAACGAATAGAGGAATAAAACAATTGTGTAGCCAACTCAGGGAGAGGTGAAGGAATTATTAATCTCATCTTGCCTTTGTTCTGCACCTGGGGAGATAAGCTAGTAATTGACATTATCAGTGTGGAGCCTTAGGAGCTAGATTGGGATTGTAGACCTAAAGTTACAATTGACATGGCCTTGCTTATGGGAGGCCAGCAAAGAGCTTTGTCGGGGCAGACTTCCGACATGCCTGAAGCCTTTCACCTTTCCTTTGGGACCTGGAGGGTGAATACTGCTAGTAACAGCTTCTAACTTTGTTTTTTTTTTTTTTTTTTTGAGATGGAGTCTTGCTCTGTCGCCAGGCTGGAGTGCAGTGCCACGATCTTGCAACCTCTGCCTCTCAGGTTCAAGCAATTCTCCTGCCTCAGCCTCCTGAGTAGCCTGGATTACAGGCACATGCCACCCCACCCAGCTAATTTTTGTATTTTTAGTAGAGACAGGGTTTCACCATGTTGGCCAGGATGGTCTCGATCTCTTGACCTTGTGATGCACCCGCCTCAGCCTCCCAAAGTGCTGGGATTACAGGCGTGAGCCACTGCAACTCCCACTGTTCACTGTCTCAGGTGAGCAGAGGAAGAACTTTTTGTTCTGTCCTTTGTCCCATGCCTGTGAAGATAAGCTGTTAATGCATATTGTCAGGGTGAAAATTAACAGAACCACTTTAGGGTAAAGATCTTGGGGCCCATAGGAAATTTTCTTGTGAGCAAAAAGTGAGAAAGGCACGTAGTCATCTACTTAGGAACAAAATAGGAGGCAGGTTTGCATGACTCAGCTCCCAACTTGACTTCTGACTTTGGCTTAGTGAGTCTGAGGTCCTGACACTGTATTTTTGTTTTACCAGGAGAGCATTGAAGCCACAGGCCCCTTCCCCAATGCCTCACTCTGTGCACCTTTTCATCTTTATCCTCTGTAACGTTCTTTATGATAAACTAGTAAATGTAAGTGTTTCCCAGAGTTCTGTGAGTTGCTCTAGGAAATTAGTCTAACATAAGGAGGGAGTCATGGGAGTCCCAATTTATAGCCAGTTAGCCAGAAGGCTCATGTCCACAGCAGAGTTGCTTGCTTGCTTGCTTGCTTGCTGATGGGGACAAATGCTGGCATGTTTGGCCGCAGAAATTGTCTGTATTGATTTTGTGGTGTGAGAGCAGAGAAAAAAAGTTTGTGTTTTTTTTTTTCATTCACAGTATATTAGGTCATAAAATAAGTCATAATATTTCGAGTATCAAATCATGCAAATTTTTTTTCCAGAATGGACTGAAACTGGAAATAAGTTACAGAAGGAAAACTAGAAAGAGGAAAATATAGTGAATCGCAATTTACCACAACAGAAAGCCCTAAGCATCAACGCTTGTGGGAACCAATGTGGAGACAGGAAATCCTGAACTATAATTGGCAAATACTGTCCCTTTAGTGGGATCGTATTAAAACGTAAGGCCTTTGAAAGGTGATTAGGCCATGAGGGCTGCTCCCCTGCGAATGCGATTAACGTCCTTATTAAGGAGGCTGTATGCAGTGTTCAGAGACTTGCCCTTGTGCTTTCCACCATGTGAGGACATGCTGCTTCTCCTCTATGGAGGATGTGGCATTTCAGGCACCATCTTGGAAGCAGAGCCCAGGCCCCCGCCAGGCAACCAAACCTGCTGGCACCTTGGTCATGGACTTTCCAGCCTCCAGAACTGTGGGAAATTAATTTCTGTTCTATATAATTTATCTGGTCTTAGGTACTCTGGTATAGAAACACGAGTGGAGTAAGACACCATCCTCTTGTGAGTTTTAACTTCTGGAATTTTACCTGATCCTCATAGTGAATATCACATAAAAACTCCCTCATGCTTCTGGCAGGGAGAGGGGAAAGGAATCATTTTAAACTATGCTAAAGCATTCTGTCCTCTTAATAAGATCTACCCTCAGGAGAAAACTATTCAACCAGAGCCTAACCCGATGAGGTTTTATAAGAGCCTAAGTGTCCTGGTGACAAGGAAATACCCCAGCAGCCACTGTGTCCCATCTAATGGCGAGGGAAGGAATTGAGAAGCACACGTGAAGTTCACAATACAGAGGCACAGACTCTCTAAAAGGCTGACACCTCATCATCTAACCAGAAGGCTACTGAGTGCCGCCCCTCCATTGCATATGACCACCACATTGCTAAAAGTCTGTTTACTGCAGTTCCTTTTATCAAGTATATTATTTATGGTTACCAATTAAAAATTACAAGACGCAGTAAGAGGCAAAAAACACAGTTTGAAGAGACAGAACAAGCATCAAAACCATAATCAGATATAGCAGAGGTGTTGGAATTAGCAGACTGAAAATTTAAAACAACTAGAATGAATATGTGGAACTCTAATGAATAAATTGATTGGCATGCAAGAGTAGCTGGGAAGTATAAGCAGAGAGATGGGAATCCTAAGAAAGAATCAAAAAGACATGCTGGACATCAAAAACACTGTAACAGAAATGGAAAATGCCTTTTTATAAAAGCACATTTTTTTTATAAAAAAATGTTAGTAGACTGGACATGGACAAAGCTTAGAACAGTCTGTTTGCTGCTGAAGGATATATAAACCTCCAATACTGCAAAGCAAAGAGAAAAAGAAAAGAGAAACAAAACAGAACTTCTGGGAACTGTAGGACAACTATCAAACTATAAATGTGTGTAATAGAAACTCTAGAAGAAGAAAAGGAGAGAGAAAAGAACAGAAGAAGTAGTTGAATGTATAATGACTGAGAATTTCTCCCAAATTAATGTTTGGCACCAAACCACAGATCCGGGACATAATAGACATCTGCAGAACCCTCCACTCCAAATCAACAGAATGTGCACTCTTCTCAGCACCACACAGCACTTATTCTAAAATTGACCACATAATTGGAAGTAAAACACGCCTCAGCAAATGTAAAAGAACAGAAATCATAACAAGCAGTCTTTCTGACCGCAGTGCAATCAAATTAGAATTCAGGATTAAGAAACTCACTAAAAATTGCACAACTACAAGGAAACTGAACAACCTGCTTTTGAATGACTACTGGGTAAATAACGAAATTAAGGCAGAAACAATTAAGTTCTTCAAAGCCAATGAGAACAAAGGCACAAGCAGAATCTCTGGGACACAGCTAAAGCAGTGTTTAGAGGGCAATTTATAGCATTAAATGACCACATGCGAAAGTGTAAAGATCTAAAATCAACAACCTAACATCACAATTAAAAGAACTAGAGAATCAAGAGCAAACAAATTCAAAAGCTAGCAGAAGACAAGAGATAACTAAAATCAGAGCAGAACTGAAAGAGATAGAGACATGAAAATTCCCTCTTTTTAATCAGGTTCTCACCTGGGTGAGAGTGTGACCAAAACTGAGGGCTCTAGCGTCACTCTCATTACCATCATTTTGGGTTTCTGGTCTCAGCATGTCATTCATAGGCTATGGTGTCCTCAAGGTCACACATTTCTTTCAGGTCTTGTCATTCCAATTGAAGAGAGACCATTTGACATTCCAGAGATGGTTGCATGCAGACATTTAAAACTTTTAAGAGAATACAGTGCACCAAGAGAGACTACTATTATGATTATATCAAGAGTTTGGAGAATGCTTCTTACCCAGGATCCCCATAAACCTAACAATCTAAAATGAAATAGATCAAAGAATGAGCTAGATAGTCTACTCACTTAACTAAGCAGTTTCTTTGCTAATTCCCTACAACTGAATCTCTGTGATACCCAAAGTTTCCTCCGTGAGCCACAAGTGCCAACAGCTACACAGATGCTTCTGTTTAGCCAGCAAGTAATTCAGAGCAAATATATTATTTAGCATAGCTTTCACAAGGTAATTTAAAGTCCGTTATGTAACCATGGCCTTTACAGTAGAATTTTCTATAGAGCCTATCATGAGAGATACATTTTTAATCATTGCCTCTTTTACTCCAAATCGTAGAAAAAGGACCTAAGAGATGATGCCCTTCTAGAACACGGAAGGTCTCCTAGCAATGTTATTTTTAACCCACGATGGGGGTTAAGAAGAGTGAACCAATGCTCTGTTTCTGACTGACTATGAGGCAACATATGTAAAATTAAAGTTTCTCACTTACACTGGGCCTTCATCTTTCATCTACCAAGGTATAAGTTTACCTGTGTGTAAGGTTGGCTGCAAAATCCTTTGCAAATAAAAATACACCCCATAGGTGCACACAACAGACCCTCTTTTCACTTCTGTTGTTCACAGAGGCACAAGCAAGGGAAAAATATTCAAACATAAGACTCTCATGATAGTATAGAAGTCTTGCACTGTGATCTTAGAAAAAGCTGTTCACATCAAGGAGCCATCTTCTTTTGGGGAGAAACTTCTCAGGTTAGCTTTACTTTAAGGGTTCCAATGGGTGTACAGTTCCAAGAGTGTGGAGGGACCCTACTCAGTTGTGAAATTATGAACCTAAGGTTCAAGGTCCTGATGTTTTGTTGCAATGTGAATGCCAAAGGCAGTCTTTTCTCAGAAGGGCCAATGTTTGGGTTTTAGATTGTGACTGAGGCTGATTGTCCTCAGTCCATGAGCCTTAAAAAGCTTTCTTTATCCAGTGAAAGTACACTGGCATAATAATCTACTGTTACAGCATTAGCCCTCTTGCATGGGAAAGCTTTTATATAACCAGAAAACATGCACTGAAAATGACAATGGAATGAAATTCCTCTGCGAATGTTTAAGTGGCTCATCAGGTAGCTGAATGTGCCTGCAGCTTTGATTGTCTTCCCAGGAATGTGGGTTTGGCAAGCCAAATATTGGTTGTAAACTACTTCAGCAGTTTGGAAGTCACCACACCAATAAATATTTAATTTCACTCATTTTATCTTTTCCAGGTTAACTCATGTAATGCAGAATTGTTAATTACAAAAACTACAAGGACTTAGGAAGGACAAGGAAGGGATGCTGTTTCTAATGAGTCCATGCTTAATTCACATATAAGCACTCAGGAAGGACACTGGAGCGGTGCTGGTTCTAATGAATCCATGCTTAATTGACATACAAACACTCAGGAAGGACACGGAAGGGGTGCTGTTTCTAATGAGTCCATGCTTAGTTAACGCTGGACGTAGGTCCTCTAGAGCACCAGTTCCTTCTCCAGTTTAGGCACACAGTGCTGACAACTGACAGATCACTACAGGCAATTTGATTTAGCCCGTGGAGTTTATTGAAGTTGTATATCTAAACAATTTCAGTATTGGCTGATTTAGCATGGAAATCTGACAAAGTATTCTCTTGGTATCAGTTAATTTTCCTTCTCCTTGTGTTGGCAGTTTTATAAACCAGTCTTTTCATTACAGCTCCAGGAATCCTTACCCCGTTCAAATCATGATTTTGAAGTTACCAGAAACCTGGTAACTTCAAGAGTGCTTTCCAGGGTCCTTTTCATCCTTTCATGAACCTCCCAAAAGATACCATATTCTAGGATTTTGGTTTCCAGAAACTGCATAAGAATTAAGCAATTAACAGTGGAAATGACTTTAAATAGCCACAGTTAAAGACACAATTGACAAGGTAATCTAGGTATTTCTGTGGTTTCAATAACTTAGCATAATAATCATGATTGATAGCATGCGCTCAGACATACTGGAATTTTAGAATCCCATATAAGTTTGGAACATATATTAATATCATTCACTAAAATGTAACCTGAAGAGAGTTTCACATTATTGTTTATTCTGACAATACTTCCCATATAACTTAGCATGTCAGATAGTCCTGTTTACCTTTTTTTTGGATGTTTCTGGGACCTTCTGTAGCATCTCAAAGGCAGAGGTCAAAAAAGGCCATTTTGAAGCTGAAATTTGATTTTGGGAAGCCTATCAAATATATTAAATGCTTAAAACACTTGATATAAAATAGAATTACAGGTCACAGTAAGTCATTCATTTAGCCAAAATGATGACTTAAAAAAATATTGTAAGCCAAAAAACTTTATTCATTGATAGAGAGAAGACAGCTTTCTAAACAATCTGTCTCTTGTATTTCTCTCTTTTTTTTTTTTTTTTGGTAGTTTATTCAAAAGGCAAACAAAGGTCTCCCATTATCCTTAAATATTACATGAAAGTCTTGCTCAAGTTCAAAAAGCCAAATTTCACCGTCACATTAGTGCACTATTAATATTAACTCCAATCTTGAAACATCATTAATAAAACCTTATAGACAAATTTATCCAATCTTAATTTGACCCTAAGATAAGATTCTCATAAACCTTTTATAACCCTTTACAAATTTTTGTTAAGGAGCAGATCAGTGCTCTAAGAAAACATCTGCTGTATCTTTATTCCAATGCTCAATTTCCAGATATACTGAATAATATCCTTTTAATTTTAACCAATATATTCACACGTGGAATTTTTTACAAGATTAATTTTTCACAAACCTTTGACAACTTGCTCAAACGTTCAGCTTTATTCTATTTCTTTTAAAACACTCCTTTAACCCTTTAAGCTAAGCAAAAATTTACATTATTATGCCTTCTTATAATCTTTTCCTAAAGGTACATTTCACTTTCCTTATATGTAAAACTGTTTCTTTAGTAGTTAACGCTCAGCAACTTTTGGTGAAAAATCTGGTTAGTAAGTGATTTTAATTGTGTACTAGGTGTGGAGCCTAGGGTACCAGACAGAAGTGCAGATAAAAAGAATCTTTCCAGCATAGCTAGGGTGCCTGGCTAACTCCGCATTTCCCTAAGCCTTACCTGGCTGTAAAGTAGGGAGGTTAAACAATTTTCAAAACACAAAGAAGCAGTTTATGACCTTAAAGCATTTAGCAAACCTAATATCTGACCTGCCTAATTTAGACAAAATGTCTTTATTTTACCAAAGATTACTAAAGTCACATGAACAAAAGGCATTATAATTTTTATTTTTCTTTCAAAATATTTAAGTGCTTATTTTTCTTTAAGCCAATTAATTAGAGTTCTTTTATATAAACATCACATACACACAAATAACTACACAGGCAGACAGAAGATCTAATAGTTGTGGGGTTTTTCATTTGCCGGTTTCTTATTTACTGGCTTCAGGGTGGATCCCTTCAAGGAACAGGGCCAGGAAAGCAGGCAGTTCCTAGGTCCTAATAAGCAGACACACTTGGAAGGCAAAAACAGTTCTCCAAAATTAAGGGTCCCGGTTTTACTTTGCATCATGGATCATGGATCCCAAAAAAGAGGGAACTGCTGCAGAAGACAGCACAATGCATTTTATTGCAAAGCAACCCAAATCGCCCATTCTGTGATTAGCCCATCCCCCATGAGAGTCTTTTCTCTCTTCAGGGAGGAACTTCTCTATACCTGCCAGGTGGCCAAGAGCACGCTTCTCTGATCTAAATCTGCAAAGAGCTGAGTATCCCCGCATAACTGCCATTAGCCATCCCCAAAGTATACTACCTACCTGGTTATTACACACCAAAGCTCTCTCATGGTGTGAAGTAATTTCTGACGCCCTCACACTCAAAACCTTTAGATAACACAATGCAAAGCAAATCAGAGTCTTAGATTTTTGAGAGCGATCTATCCACTTTCAATTCCTGGAGTTTCAGCAGGGAAACGGGTTTTTCCCAGGACGGGATCTATGGTGCCGTCCTGCTTGTCCCAAAGAGTGCCAAGCTGTTAGAAGTTTTCTTAGGTTCTCTCCTGTGTGCATCAAGGGTGGCAAGACAAAATGGAGAAAAATAATTCATTCAGCTGAGAAAAAAGAGAAAATCATTTTTCCAGAAAAACAAGATTCAAGAAGAGAAAAAAACAAACCATAAGGGCCTTTTAAATATAGGTAGTGCTTGGGTATCAATTTTTAATTAAGCTGACTTTTAACCATAGCCCTCTAAAAAAAAAATCCTCCTAAACTTCTTATTACCCTACTTTCATCAGACCAAACAGCCAGTATTTATTGCTTTCATATTTTACCAAAAGTAACCTCACAGGTGAAGCCAAACTAGGTTATGACTTAACCATGGTGCAGAAAGTATTTTCAAAGAGATGGTAAGCAGTTTTTACAAAATCTAGAATCTTCAAAGGTAGCACAGAGAAGGAAAAATTCAAGAAAGGAAGCCAGAAGTTGTTCATGGAGGAGAAGAGAATCAACAAATGGTAAATGTCACAGATATCAACCAGCAAGTACTTACTTCCTAAGCCAAAACTGAACCCGGGCCACCACTGTAAAATGAAAGGCTTAGTGGCTGAGTTACAGCATTGGGTAGTTTCCAGTGCTCTTCTCAGAAGAGTAGAGAAGTCAGTTTTGAGGTTGCAATGGCTTTTAAGTACTCAAGATAATTTTTAGAGCTAACTATGACATAAACTTCAAAATTCCTGTTCCTTAGACGGCAGAGGCCAAGAGAAAGTACTATATTACATGGTTATGAGTTCAAGCTCGCGAAGACATAAACAAGAAGGAGACCTCATCCAATGTTTTGTGTGCTTCAGACACCCGTAACAAAGTTTATTACTGACCAGCTTGCTGGGCCATCTTGGACAGCAAGCTTATGGAGTCCTAAGCTCATGTTCTATTTTAAGGTACCCCTCTTCATGACAGAATGACACAGAAAGACAAATTCATAGCACAAAGTTCACCAGATTCGCTAGAGTTTAAGACTAGCCTCATGAGTCCTTTTTCCTATTAATTAAAACTTTGCAAGAGATAGTGACTTTTACCAAAATTCCTGCAACCAGAATTAAAAGTGTAGGCGGCAGCTTGCTGGTTGATAAAGAATCTTTTCCAGTAATCCCATCAGCTGTCAACTTTTTCTCTTTGGGAAGAAACAGTTGCCCATGTTCCATAGTCCTGTACGTGCATAATCCTGTCCATGCCTACTCCTGTCAGCCATAGCTGACAGCAAAGAGTGCAAGGCAGATTAATCCAAAGAGAAGAGTGGTTAACATCCCATGGCACCAGGTCCATTTATGACCAAGAGTGAGTTTACTGCGGGGAGAGCTCTCAATCCCGTCCTTTACCTAGGTAAAATGTACCCCATTACTTAACCAAAGTCAGCCACTTGGCCCTGCAGTCTATTTCCCTTGGAGTGGGACAGCAATTAAGCTCAAAGGTTAGCAGATTTAATTTTTCAAAACCTATTAGCTTCTTAAGCTTTTTATTTGCCTTTCACAAAGTCGTTAAACAAAAATATTGACATCGTTTTAGAAGCTTCTGCATATCATTAAGTATTCCCAGATGAGACTAATTTGGAAGTCTCATTTTCAAATGCACTGTTGTTCATTTGGAACGTTCTACTGTTAGTTATCTTTAGTAAGATTTCACCATTTCTGTAAGACTTTGCTGCTTCCAGGGCCTAATACTTATGCATGTATAAGCCAGAAGGAACTCAGTTCTTCAGAAATTAAAAATCCCAATTTTATCTAAGATATTGACCTTGCTCTCAGGTTCCCTTGATTAGCTTAGCCAGTGAATTTCTTTTTCCTACCTTCTCATTTTTAAAAAATGAAACAAACGGGTAAATCCCTGTGAATTTCCGAAAGCCAAATTTTTCAGCCCCTGCAATATCACCATTTACTACCAGAGCCTCTCTGACCCAGTCGGATGTAAGAGGCCTCTAACTGGATTCAAACCAGTTAATTACCAGATCAAACCCACTCTTGGACTCAGTCCAGTTTCTGTCGTGACTCTCAAACCCAGTTTGGATCAGGAATTTGCTCAAAGAAACTCGGAGAGCTCAATACATGGATTCATGGAGCTCTGAAATTTGAGAGAGAACTTACCATGATCCCCAGATGCTCCGAGAGATCAACCGACACAAATGGGTCCCGCAGGTACCTCATTTGTTCACTCAGCACTCCTGAGGGTCATTAGAAGTTCTACTTCAGACCTTCCTTCTGACACCCTCTGATAAAAGAAAAAACTTCAGCTGAATTAAATTTAAAAGAGTGTCCAATGGAGCAATAAACAACTCACGAAGTGGGCAGCCTTCCCTGACAGAACAGGCTTGGAGACTCGGGCACAGCCTGTGGTAGAAAAAGACTTATGGACAGAAAAAGCAAAGTGACATGCAGAAAATGGAAGTGAGGCACAGAAACAGCTGGACAGGTTACAGCTTGGCGTTTGCCTTATTTGAACACAGTTCAAACAGCTAAACTTGATTGGTGAAAATTTGGTGACTGGCACAAGTGTATGCCATGGTCTGTTTACACCTGTACCTGTTATAGTTCATGATATACAGAGAAACCCTCAGGCCACACTTAAAATATGTAAGGAGGCAGCTTTAGGCTAACCTTGATTTAACAGGTCTAATAGATAACTGTTCAAATATCAGCCATGTACTTGACTGTGTGTGTTTATAAGAGAAATGAATAAGTGGAAAGATACAAAGAAAGTTATGAGAGAAAGGAAGTAGGATTATTTTGTTATTGTAAGGTGCCTACATTGTCTACGAAGTGCTGTAATCTTATTTGAGAGTGATTTGTATTTTTTGTAAACCGCAAACTCTACAGAAACCATTAAAAAGATACAACTTGTATACTAAGAAAGGGCAGAAAATGGGAAAAAAATCAAGTGCTCAGTTAAAACCACAAAAGACAAAAAAAAGAGTAGAGGGAAAAAAATGGAAAAAAATAAAAAAGCCAACACATAGAAAAGAGTAATAAGTATGGTATATAGTAATCCAATTATGTCAACAATCATTTTGAATATCAATGGCTTAAGTGCACCAATTAAAAGACATAAATTGTCAGAGTGAATGAAAAATATAAGACCCAACTATTTTCTAAAGAGCCTACTTTAAATTTAAAGACACATAAAACAAATAGGTAAAGAAAAATATGCCAAACTAACACCAATCAAAAGAAAGTGAAATTAGTTATATTAATCTCAGACAGAGCAGATTTCAGAGAAAAACCTATCATGGATAAAGGGAGGCATTACAAAAGAACAAAGGAATCAATAAATTATCTAAGAAAATTATAACAATCCGTGGCCAGGCACGGTGGCTCACACCTTTAATCCCAGAACTTTGGCAGGCTGAGGTGGGCAGATCACAGAATCATGAGTTCAAGACCAGCCTGACCAACATGGCAAAACCCCGTCTTTACTAAAATACAAAAGATTAGCTGGGCATGGTAGTGGGCACCTGTAATCCCAACTACTTGGAAGGCTGAGGCAGGAAAATCTCTTGAACCTGGGAAGCAGAGGTTGCAGTGAGTCAAGATCATGTCATTGCACTCCAGCCTGGGCAGAGTGAGATTCCATCTCAAAAAAAATAATAATAAAATAACAATCCTTAACATGTGTGCATTTAACAACAGAGTGTCAAGATACATGAGGCAAAAACTGGCACAACTCCAAGAAGGAAAAGATGAATCCACATTTAGAGTTGCAGACTTCAATACCACTCTGAGAAATGGATAGAATCATTAGGAAGAAATTCACTAAAGGCATAGTTGAAGTCCACAGCACCATTAGTCAACTGGTTATAACACTGCTTCCTCCAGCTGGATATAGACAATTTCATCCAACAACAGAACACATGTCCTTCTGAAGCTCACATGAAGCATTCACCAGGCTAGACCACATTCTAGGACATAAAAGTTTCCTTCAAAAAATCAAAATAGAAATCATGTAATCTGTGCTCTCACACCAAAAAGGAATTACCCTGGAAAGCAAAAATGGGAAGATAGTTAGAAAATCCCAAAATATTTGCAAATTAAAGAACATACTTCTAAATACATGTGTCATAGAAGAAATCTCAAGAGAAAATGAAAGATACTTTAAAATAAAATGAAAACACAACTTATCAAAATTTGCATGATGTAGCAAAAGCAGTACTAGGGGAAATGTATAGTGTTGAAAGCATATATCAGAAAAGAAGAAAGATCTAAAATCAGCCACTATGCTTCCCTCTTTAGAAATGAGAAAAAAAAAAAGAGAGAATACTAAATCCAAACTAAGAAGAAAGAAATACTGAAAATTGTAAATATTAGCGCAGAAATCAAGGAAATTAAAAACAGAAATTCAATAGAGAACATCAATAAAACTGAAAACAATGTCTTTGAGAAGATCAATAACATCAGTAAACCTCTAGTAAGGCAAACAAATAAAAAATGAGAGAGGATACAAATTTCTATAAATGAAATGAAGGAGGAAGCCATTACTACAAATCCCACCAGCATTAAAAAATAGTACTGTGAACAACTTTATGCCTAGGAATTTGATTAGTTAGCTGAAATGGATCAATTTCTTGAAAGACATAAATTGCAAAAACTCAAATAAGAACAAATAGACAATCTAAATAGCCTGTATCTATTAATGAAATGAAATTAGTAATTAATAGCCTTTGAAAGCAGAAAGCACCAGGCCCAGATGGGTTCACTGGTGAATTCTGAAATATTTAAGGAAGAAACTATGCCAATTGTCTACAATCTCTTCAAGATCAAAGTAGTGAGAATACCTCCTAACTCATTCTATAAGGCCAGCATTACATTAATCCCAAAAGACATTAAGATAAGAGAGCTACAGACCAAAATTATATAACCATTCAATAATAAACTATTAGTAAATTTAATCAATAATGTTTAAAAAGAATTATACAATGTAAGTAAGATTTATGTTAATATAAAATGTTGGCTCGACATTTGAAAATCAAAGAATGTAATTTATCACATCAACAGGTTAAACAGAAAAATATCACATGATTATATTATTAGAGAAAAAAATATGACAAAGTCCAATATCCATTAATGATAAAAACTCTCAGTAAAGTAGGAATAGATGATAACTCCATAAACTGAATAAAGAATATCTACGTAAGACATACAACTAACATCACACTTAATGCTGATAAACTAGAAAGTTTCCCACTAAGACCACAAGCTCCTGGAGCTAATAAGTTATTACAGCAAGGCTGCAGGATACAAGGTTAGGATATTCAACCACTTTCCCATATACCACAAATGTACAAGTGGAATTTGAAATTGAAAGCACACCATCACCCAGAAAATGAAACATTTAGGTATAAATCTGTCAAAATATGTAGAAGGCCTATTTGAGGGAAACCATAAAATTTTGGTGAAAGAATCCAAAGAAGAACTAAGTATATAGAGAGATATTGCATGCTCATGAATAGAAAGACTCTGTATTTTCAAGATGTTAGTTATTCCCGAGGTGATCTACAGATTGAATGCAATCCCAATTGAAAAAAGAAAACCTCAGCAAGTTATAATAGCCAACACAATATTGAAGGAGAAGAACTAGAGGACTGGTATGTCTAACTTCATGACTTACTACAAAGCTACAATAGTCAGAAGATAGTATGATGTTGGTGAAAGGACAGACCACAGGCCAATGGAACAGAACAGAAATTCAGAAATAGGTCCACACACATGTGGTCAACTGCCCTTTGACAATGAAGCAAAGAGATGAAGAAAAGAAAGTCTTTTCAATAAATGTGCTGGAACAACTGCACATTTACATGCAAAATTAACTGGACATAGACATTACACTCTTCACAAAAATTAACTCAAAACAAATCACAAATCCAAATGTAAAATGCAAAATTGCAAAACTTCCAGAAAATAACATGGGATATAATTGTTGGGTTTAATGATGACTTTTAAAATACAGTACCAAAGGCATGCTCCATAAAAGAAAGAATTGATAAGCTGGACTTCATTAAAATTAAAAATTCCTGTTCTGTAAAAGACACTGTGAGAAGAATCAAAGACAAGCTACAGATTGAGAGAAAATATTGGCAAAAGACACATCTTATAAAGGACTGCTTTCCAAAATATACGAAGAACTCTAAAAATGCAATAACAAGGAAACAGACAACCCATTTAAAAAACAGACAAAACACCTGAACAGACAATCACCAAAGAGGATACACAGATGGTAAATAAGCACGTGAAAAGATGCTGTATATCATATGTCATCAGGGAATGCAAATTAAAACAACAATGGGGTACTGCACACCTACTAGAATGACCGAACTCATGGACAACACTAAATGCTGGTGAGGAGGTGGAGAAAGAGGAACTCACATGCATTGCTGGTCTGAAGCCACTTTGGAAGATAGTTTGGCTGTTCCTTACAAAACTAAATCTATTCTTCTCACCCTATAATCAGTCATGCCCCTTGGTATTCACCCATTGGTTTGAAAACTTTCACAGGTTCACACAAAGACCTGTGCATGCATGTTTATAGCAGCTTTATTGACAAGTAGCAAAACTTGGAAATAACCAAGATGTCTTTCAGTAGGTCAAGGGATAAATAAACTTTGGTACATTTGGACAATATAATATTATTCAACTCCAAAAAGAAATGAGCTACCAAGCCATGAAAAGACGTGGAAGAACCTTAAATGCATTTTCCTAAGCGACAGAAGCCAATCTGAAAAGGCTACATACTCTTATAATTCCAACTATGTGGCATTATGGAAAAGGCAAAACTATGAAAACAGTAAAAAGATCAGTAGTTGCCAAGGATTATAGGAGAGAAATGGGTGAATAGGCTGAGGCTGGGAAATATTTAGGGTAGTGAAAATGTGGCCAGCACTTTGGGAGGCCGAGGTAGGCAGATCACGAGGTCAAGAGATGGAGACCGTTCTGGCCAACATAGTGAAACCCTGACTCTAGTAAAAATACAAAAATTAGCTGAGCATGGTGGTGTACACCTGTAGTCCCAGCTACTCTGGATGCTGAGGCAGGAGAATTTCCGGAATCCAACAGGCAGAGGTTGCAGTGAGCTGAGGTCAAGCCACGGCACTCCAGTTTGGCGACAAAGTGAGACTCCCTCTCAAAAAAAAAAATAAATAAATAAAGCAACACACATAAAACTATAATTACACTAATTTAAAAATGAGAATTTTCATGCTGGATTAAAAATCAAAACTCAACTATGCATTACCTATTTGAGGAATACTTTAAAATAATGAATAAATGTGGAAAATAATGTTGCAAAAACATACCAGATAATATTGGAGGTCTCATATTACTCTTTGACAAAGTAGAAGATATATCTTTATATCAGGGAAAAGTGGAAGTTCATTACCAACTGGGTACAAAGCATGAAGATGCTATAATCATCATAATATGTTCATTTACAATATGTGCTATAAAAACGTTTAAAGAAAATAATTGTGAATTAGGGGTAGTAATAAATTGCTACCTCCTGTAGATTTTAATAAAACTCCTTATAAATGATCAATCAAGCAGACCAAAAAAATGTATTAATAACAGTCCAAAGGTACACATACATTTTGGTCCTACGTTGTTGAACACATAAAAACTTGCATTCACTAGGCCAACCCATAGTGAATCCACAATGAGGACCCTGCTTTTCTGAACTGCCTGTGAGCCTGAGCACATTAATTGGCTTCAGCAGCCTTTCCCACGTGGAACTCCACAAGTGAATCGGGCCCCACAGAAACAATCTGAGTGAACATTGTCTTAAATTAACATTGTCTACATATCAAGGAAGAAACATAACCAGGAGAGCCCAGGCACAGAGGTGATGCATGAGTGTGTTGCTTATAGTGGCTTCCTTAGGACATCGGGCTTCCTTCTGCCATGAAGTCTGGCTGGGCCAGGGTACAGAATGGGATCATGCAGGTGGAGACAGCACTTGGACCTTCCTTCGTGACTGCTCATAAAAATCCACAAAGCATGGGCTGAAGACCGCAAGTGAAATGACGTGGAGGAAGTTGTGTGCTGTGTTCTTTGTGTTGTGAGCCCCCTCCAGCTGCTGACGCTGGAATCCAGCCCAGCACGTCCTCACACTATTCATAATTCTTAGACCTAAGTTGGTACATAAAACACTGCTTTATGGTATATTATGACACCTGTGAAGAATTTATTATCCCAATTAGCAGAGTTAATCCTGAAATATTTATGCAGTTGAGAGAATTGGTGATAAAATACTGTTGTTAATTACAATGATTCTTTCAGAAAAAAGTGAATCATATTCTGCTGATTTTTTATTATTAACAGTGTGGTCTCTTTGATCACAACCTCTTCATCATACACAGTTGAATAATCTTGTGCACTTTAATTCTGTAATTTCTCATTCTACAAGGTAAATATAGAGCAATTTAAATACCTTTCTAGCTTATGAACACTAGTTGCTTTTAATCATGTGATGTGCTATGATGGTACTCTCCCTCGCAGATGAAGCTCAGGGGTTTGAAAATCCCATGGCCCTAATGGGAGATGGCCTCCTGGGGAGGGAGGGGACAGTCAGGGCAGCCTTGTGTCTGAGGCTGATCTGGAAGGAACTGAATGGACTTCAAGTCAACAGTGTTACTTACTTTTTTATTTTTCTCCATCTGCTTCTATATACACCTGCCTCCTACCCAGCCTTGTCTGGGATTTTAGCTGGAGTCTTTTTGTCTGTTAAGGTAGAGTAGTGTTTCGCTGTCTATTTCATTGTCCAGCGGACTACTGCTTATCTCATGTCTCAACCATCACTCGTGCCTGTGCGTCTCCATGTGAGCAGCCCAGACACACCCTGGGCAAACAACCACCCTGGGAGCACTGTCCTGGCGCCTGTGGCTGCTGGCTCTGCAGTCCCCTCCCCTCACTTCATCACCTTCCCATCTAAAACCCCCTCTTGTCAGAGAAAGTGGAAGTGGATGGAAGCCAGGCAGCTCTCCTGTGCTTTGTAAGAAGCTTCCAAAAATATGAGCCAAGGGTCAAGTGACCCGGGTGGCCACGTTGGCCTTTTCCTTCTTTTCTTTGTTTTTTGTTTTATTTTGTTTTTAATAAAGATGGGGTTTCACCATGTTGGCCAGGCTGGTCTTAAACTCCTGACCTCAAGTGACCTGCCTGCCTCTGCCTCCCAAAGTGTTGGGATTACAGGCATGAGCCACTATGCCCTACCTCTTTTCCTTTTCAATAGAGTTAGGGATGGTCTTTTAGCCCAAATTTCAGATTTTAGAATCTGTGGTTCAGGTGCACTATAGTGCCTTTAAACATGTGTTTAAAGAGCTTATAGGTAGCTAATGTTTGCTCTTAAAAATGGTTTCACTTTAATAAAAAATAAAGATATAGGTGTGCAAGATGTGAAAACTGTCAGATTCAAAAGAGAGTCACCTGTGCTAAAAAAAAAAAAAAAAAAAAAAAAAAAAAAAAGCAAACTAACAAAAACCACCCTGACACTTAGAACTGGAGAAGAATGCCATGAAGGGAAGCTGTCCTTCATAAAGGTCTGACAACAGAAACCACTGTGAAATACTCCACAAAACCACAGCTTTGTACAGAGACCATTGCAACCTTACAAAAAAAATTTCTGCAAGGACATCTGCCCAGCAACTCCCTGTTCAGCCTTGAACTGGTGCCAGCCTAGTTGTGGATCCCTGTAGCCAAGGACAATTATTTCAAAACAATTATGTCACCCTCCTATTTTTCCTTTATTTGTCTACACATACCTGGCAGGAGAGCGACCAATATCAGGAAGTTGTTTTCCCAAGGGAAGCTCCTCATGCTGACTCTCATGATTTCCCCAAGTGTAGGACACTGGACTGCATAATCTGTGTAGTGGGAGACAGTATTTATGCTCTCCCCTGCAAACAATATACATCCATAAATAAAATTTAAACACAAAAAGCTTTTGTCTATTTTTACCTCCCCAAATACAAACACACAGTTTGGAATACCACACGTATTCCCATTGCAATACCCTATTCCAGAATAAATATCATTTTCTTTTAGGGACGCTCTCTCTGTTTGTCATTTAGGTTGACAAAAATGTTCAAAATATCAAATAAAGCCAAAGGACACACAATGAAGTGCAGTCAGACTACCCCAAGGTAAGAAGGTACCTGGTTGTCTCCCCAGAGACACTTGATTCTATCAGCTCCCTTTTCTGTTTTGTTTCATTTTTCTTTGTTTGCTTAACTTTTGAGAAATAATGTATACAAATACAAATATTTTTTGCCAGTGTAACATTTTAAAGATAATATTTTGCTATGTAAATTTTCTATGCAAATACAAATATGTTCTTCCTTTGATACCAATGAAAATATGTATACTATATATTCTATAGTTTTTTTATACTTTACATTTCGGAGATAATTCCATAATATTAAAAAGAGAGGCTTAATTCTTTTTCTAACAGATGCATGATATTCCTTTCTAGGAACAACTCTTAATTATTCATCTGGCTCCCTGTTGATGAACATTTGCTTAGATCCAGACTTACTCTTACAAAGTCATTCCTGTACATTTGTCTTTGCAGGAAAGTGATCATCTCTGCATGTTAAATTTCCACACTAGAAATGGATGAGATAAGCTGTGGTTCATTTTAATTTTAGAACAACATTACCAATTGTCCTTTTGAGAGATTTTATAAAATTGACATGCCAACTAAACACTTTAGTTTTCTAAGCAATTCTTTTCTAGACTTTGTCCAATAAATTCTGAAAAATCACATTTTCTAAATATTTTTAGTTAATTATTTGGATATTTTCAAATATATCGTTGCATCTTGTAAAATAATGATAATTTTATCTTTTCCATTTCATGTATTGGAGTTATTTTTCTTGTCTAATCTAAGTGACCAGTGTTTCTAGGGCAATAAAAATAAGAGATAACCGTGGATATTCATGATTTGTTCTTGCCTTTAAGGAGAGGAGACCCAGGGTGTTTACAACAATGTGGGTTTAAATTGTCTTTAGAGGTATCTATGTGGAGACACAGCTACAGATCAGTATGTGAACAATCAATTCCTTTGTCCTTCTGAGCCTTATTCTTGATGTCTTTTTAGCATTTTTGCATAGTTATATGCTCTTTCTCCTTTGACTTCTATGACGCAGTACTTCATAGCTTCTTCTAGATTTACTAATATTAAACCTTTTTTTATAGACCTGCGATGAATTCCACTTGGTTGCATTGAGTGATTTGCCAATATCTGGATGGTTGCTCTGAGAATCTGTCATATTTCTGGACCTGCTTTGTGGAAGTCCAGAGCACAGATAGGCTGTTCCTCCCTCTTAACTCCATTATTGCTCTGTAGCAGCATGGGTATGGTACCCCAGGTCTCCAATCTATCCTTTCTCACTTGCATTCGGAGACATTAAATTGCTGGAATAAATAAGCCAAGGAGTAACTGGATGGGCTTCCTCTAACTGAAGACACCAGTGAGGAAGGACACAGACTTGAGACCACCTGCTGTGGCTCTGCCTGCTCACGTGTGCTTTAAAGGTTAGTCCACCCCTTCTGCAGATGGACAGTCTGATGTCTATTTCTGCCACCATTGGAGCCACCAACATTTGGCCAATTAGCCCCATTTATCAGATATGGAACCTGAGGTCTGGGGAGGTAACAGTGGCCTACAGTCACCGACTAGTGATCTGCTCATTGTCTCTGAGGGCTGCAAGGAGTCAGGTTGGCCTGGCTGTGAAACCTGGGCTTTCTTCATATCCTATTGCTGTCTTCTTCTGTTTTCCTCCAAATTTTTTCCTCCATTCGATCTTCAGACTTCCTTCCCTATGTAGGTTGTGTATTCCTAAAATAATTCCCCTCCCTTATGACCATTTTGTTACGTGTTTGTTTCAGGCAGGCTATCCTTTCCGCTGGCGTCTTCCAAGGAGGAATGGCAGCTCAGCGATGGGAGCCCTTTGGAATTCAATACACTCTACAGGAAATAAATTTTACTCCTGGGTTCCTCCCTCTCTTCTGTGTCACATTCCTCGCCTCCTCAATATCTCAGAGTTCATCCTTCCACTCCATCATGATCTATTTCTTGTGTCTTTCTTACCAACATATTTTTTCCACCATCTTTAGGATTCTTGTAACCTTGCTCGCAATCCAGAGTATTCGTCTTCTACTACCAGGGGCCTCTGGAACGTGGAGAATGCTGCGTTCATTCTCCTGGGAATACAGGTTTTTAAAATACCTAAGATCACATTATCTTCTAACATTTAAGGCTTCCAGAAAAATATAATAAAAGTTTCACAATGGAAGTATGTTGTCAAATAACAAAATGTATTGACCCAAGCAACTATATGGTAGTTTAGGATAATATTGTGGGTTACCTTCTCATTTACTTGCACAGTGATTAGAAAGATAAACTATGGGAAACCAAATTTGGTTTTAAGAATTTAAAATTATTTTGAACTAGATTCTGTCACCATTTTCCCATTCACCTAGAGGCCAACAAATCAACCACCAGGCTAAGAATGATATGAGAGCTCTCAACTATTTTTCCATTACCTTATTTTTAGGAATCATTATCCATTATATTTTCCAAAACATTTTGATATGGGTTCTCTACATAAACCCCAATAGATACTAAGGCACTGTTTTCTCGTTTCAGTTTTATCTTCATCCTGTATATGTAGATCTTTTTAATTTGCCAAATGCCTGAATACCCTGCACTCATTTGAGAACAGGGAATAGATCTGAAGAAACAGATTATTTTGCAATCTTTACTCCCCTAGAGCAAATGAAATTTAAGAAGTTGACACATCTTTTGAGATAATTTACACACCAATTACTCTGGAGATTTTATTTGTGCAGAGATTTCCCTGCAAAAGTGAATCCTATTGACCCTGTTGAGTAGTGCCTTAAAGAAATGCCTGAGTACTGAAATCACAGCTTCTGAAAGTTTTACTGGAATTAAACTCCACTCACGCATCATCTCAATTATTCCAGCTCTGCAGAAAGAGTTAAATATGCTAGTCTGCTAGGGTCTCTCTAGCCCAGGCTGGAGTGCAATGATACAATCTTGGCTCACTGCAACCTTCACCTCCCAGGTTCAATCAAACCTTGTGCCTCAGCCTCCCAAGTAGCTGGAATCACAGGCGCACATCACTGCCCAGCTAATTTTTTGTATTTTTAGAACAGACGCAGTTTTGCCATGTTGCCCAGGCAATCCACCCACCTCAGCCTCCCAAAGTGCTAGGATTACAGGCATGCATCACCACACCTGGCCTGACTCACCATTATTTTTAATATAAAGAACACTTCTGATTATGTTTGGAGAGAAATCATACAGACAGTGAAAGTGAAATCGAGTTAATGACATGGATCGGTGTGCGTTGGTCACGGCAGTGCAGGCAGATTGGATCCTTCAACTAAATCCAAAGCAGGACTAGAAAAAGGACATTTCAAAAGAGAGATTCATTTCTGTCACATTTTATCAACTAAGCCATGATTCCCTAAGAGATATGAGCTCCTCCCCAGGGTCGGGGACATCAGAGATCATAGACACTTTAGGCCAGGAGGAAGCTCACGAGCCCATCTTCCTCACCCCACTGCCTCCAGACAGAGAGGACGCCGCACCTCCTCCTCTGATATCCTTGAAGATGCTTTGTTTGGAAGATACCTTTAAAAAAAAACTTTAAGTTCAGGGGTACGTGAGCAGCTTTGTTACATAGGTAAACTTGTGTCATGAGGATTTGTTGTACAGACTATTTCATCACCCAGGTATTAAGCCCAGTACCCATTAGTTATGTTCCTTGCTCCTGTCCCTCCTCCCACCTGCCCCCACCATCTGCGAGGCCCCAGTGTGTGTTGTTCCCCTCTCTGTGTCCATGTGTTCTCATCATTTAGCTCCCCCTTAGAAGTAAGGGCCTGCGGAAGATTCCATCAGGTCCTTCTACCCGCCATCTGCACATTGTCCGCTGCTGAAACTCAGAAGGTAAATCTGAACCCTTCGTGTCAATTCCCAAACTGGCAGCCCGGAGTGTACTTAGCCCTGACTCTCCCCCTCCCAGCCTGCAAGCTCCCATGACTGGATCATCTGCATTCTGAGACCACATTCTGAACATCAGGAGCCCAGCTGCCACCCCGCTGCACTGCCCAGGTCTCTGGTGCTGGGTTATGGACTGTGTGCGACCCTAGGACTCCCTTCTGCCAGCAGCAAAACAGGAGCAGCCTGAGAACCCGCCCTGGGCCTTCTCCTCCCAGTCAAAATCCAAATTGCAGCCCTCGGCTGTTGCTTCTCTAACATCAAGAACATGACCTCAAAGAGAAAGTAGGCTGAGGAGAAGAGCTGATCACAAACACCTCGGGTATTGTGGGAGAAAAGGGGTTTTTGGAGGTGCATGTCCAGCCTCACAGTTTCCTGGATTTATTCTGAATTCTTCAGAATGTGTGAAGACCTATATGTATAGAAATAACCTCTTAAATCATAAGAGATACAGCCATACAGAGAGACCTCACCCCTCAGGACCCTAGCCCCATCCCATGGCAACCCTGAGAGCCCCGGGAGCCCTGCATTCCTGTCTCCTCATGAGTTCATTCAAAGAAGTGGCAGCAACATAAAAAAATACAGCAGACATGAGTGGAACATGCATTCAATGTCTTACGAAGTAGTCTAAGTGGGAAAGAAAATTCCTAATTTACAAGAAACTTTAAAATCCTCCCAGCGTTCTCCCACCTAAATATTTTTCACATCCCAGATGGCCACCATCCGCAGCATGACCCCCTCTCTCCTCCACACCCCTTCCAACCCAGGCTGCCCCATGCTGGGGCTTTGCTTTCCACCCACTTCTTCACCGCTGTGTCGGAGACTTCCCGCCGGCTTCGGTTCTTACCCCCCTTTGCCCAACAGTCAGATTAGGTACAAAAGGAGGGCAATGGACCCAACAAGCACAAATCCTGAGCATGGCAAAACCCCATGGATTTTCCTTCATTCCCATTCCATTTGTCATGCACCAGATTCTATTTCCTAGCACCACAGTTCAGTGTCCTGTTTTCTCACCTGTATCCACCTATCCCCTCATGCACACACAGACACACACACGTGCACACACTCACAGATGCACACATACATACAGGCACACACACATACATATGCACACATACACACACACACAGACACACAGTGGATGTCTCAGTCACCTTCAGGGATGACTGCAGTGAATTAACTCTGTTGTCTTCCAGGCTTGTACGTGTAAGGATGAGGACACTCCTGGCTACCATGAATTTTTCATGGACAGAATCCTTAAGGCACAGAATCATAGCTCCTGTAACTCACTTTCAGCCTGGGTGAAGGTTAAAAAATAACAGCAACAAATTACAAATATTATACCTTTTGGAAATAAAATTAAATATCTACTCAGTCCTCTCTTTCTCCAACAAATGATCATTCTCAAACATTCATTCCTTCCCCAATCAACTCCTGTCATCCAAAATTATTTGCCTGATGTCTATTTCTGATGAGATGATTATTTGAAATGCTCAAATAATTCTGTGAACAAAAGATACTGAGGGAAATAATTTTGAAAAATATAGTCAGATTTGGAATTTTAGGGAGCTTTAGGACTGAATTACTCTATGTAGGGATTCTATAGGAGGGATTCTCAAGACAAGCCATGTGGCCTCCTCACATCCACTATGGCCAAGTCTGATAGACACCACTCTGTCTCCTGTGCAGGAACATGCTCCCTCAGCACATATGGGAACTCAGGTTTTATAGAGTATTTCAGCCTTCAGCCGCCAGCTTCTGCTTTTCCTACTCACAGAGGATATTAAACAGAATAAACAGTGGAAATGTGCCATGGAAATGTCTAGAGAATGCAGGGCTGGACATCAGATCAGTGTCACCAATATGCATTGGTGACACGAAAATCAGATCTCTGAGAAAACTCCGTATTTTTTAACTAGTCTGAGTTGGGGGACAATCCTGTTTACAAATACATATTCAAAGATGACCAAGAAATAGTTAATTTATTTCATCTTCAGATTTTCTGAACAGGTTAATTTTTGGACAACAAAATAACCTCACCTTAGAGAAGGCAGAAGGTATCAACATTTACGTTTCTCATATGATTCAACCTTGAAACAAGTGTGGCTGGATTTCAGGATATTCATGAAACTATCTGTTCATGTCTGTGTAGTAATTAATTAATCTTACTAAGATGAGGTCTGATCTTAGTACCCACTCCTGGGCTTCTGAGAAGTAATCTCTAAAGCCTTGGAATATCCTGATAGTAGTCTTTGCTATTCATAATGGGCCTCCTGAGACCACACCTGATAGTTTATGCTATAAGTTGATTCTATATGGAGGCTCTCCACTCCAGAAAGACCACCTGAGTGATTAGATGGTAGGAGGTTTGAGATATGTGAGATTAGCTTGAGCTCCTGGAAAGGAGAGGGGCTGGAAAATGAGTTCAATTACCTGTTGATAATTTAATTAATCATGCACATAATGAAGCCCCAATAAAAACTGTGGAGATGGAAGCTCAGGTGAGCCTCCTGGTTAACCACACTCCATGTGCATTGCTGCACATTGATGATGGGAGGGTAACACATACACCCAAAGATGACGAAATCTTTGTGTTTGGAACTCTCCCAGACACCTCCCTATATGTCTCTTTCATTGGCTGGTTCTGTTTTGTATCCTTATGCTATAATACAATTGAAATGCCAGTGTACTTTGCTGAGATCTGTGAGTCATTCTAGTGAATTATCCAACCCGAGGGAGTTTGTGGTGACTGCCAAATTGGAGTCAGTTAATATGAAGTGATGCTGACCCTGGGGACCCTGAAATTGGAGCTAGTGTCTGAAATAAGTCAAATTTGTGGGAGTGGTCCCTCAGACTTTGCAGTTTGAATAAACTCCTTTTTCATGGATACAACCAACACTTCCTAGAGATGTAAATCTTCTAATTCTTCTAGGCAAGGTGCTATTAACACTTCCAGACTTTATGTTCTATAGTGGATTCCAGGCCACTGAGGTAATGTGCTCTTGTCAAACCTGCGTTTCCAAGGGATATTATTGAACTGTTTTGGAGCAAGAACTTTTAGTGAAATCACAGGACAACCTTCTTCCCTTTCTTTCCTGACTGTTCTTGGATTACAGATTGCTGGTAAGAGTACTTTGATACCTACTTGGGCTCAGAGGAGAACAGCAGTGCCACCGTTTCAGGAATATCACTGAGAAGGTTTGCCTTACCAGCTTTCCCTGTTCCTAAGGAGACAAATATCAGGCTCTGGTTGGCCAGTATCCATCCTAGGAGAACACCGGACTCCCTCTGAGTTTACACCTTGACCATCTCTTCTCCCCTAGCTTCAGTCTTTACATCTGCAAAGTGTGGGAAATGCCCGTACATGGTGGTGGTGATGGCATGCATTGTAATGCTAATGGTCCAGACTTCTTAAAGGGGCAAAAAAGTAATGTGTTTTCCAACTATTGAAGACGCTGAATCAGTGATGCAGACTCCAGTTCAGGAGTGGTCAAATGAGGGGAAAAGTGGTAATGTAAACACAGGTCTTAGGGAAAAGGTACAGAAATAGATTAGGTGTGGTCAAGCGGAATATAGAAAAAGAAAATTCTGCATGGTTACACTGCAAAGTTCCTCACAAATAGGCTTATTCCTGCAGCATATTTCGTGATAACCCTTACGTTTCTATTTCATTTCTTAACTCATAATATTTACCCACAGCATGCCAGGGGCACCTTTACCCACAGCAGGTCGGGGGCAACTCACTATGTGATTCATGGTATGCTGGTGTGGGCAGCGTGTTTCAGAGTCACCAGAAGATGAGAGTAGATTTGGCACAATGGTTTCAGGGTATTAGGAATTGAAAACTTCAAATGTTGCAGATATTGAAAAGTTATGGATTTAAATCAGATTCTTCCATTAGCATCCCTCTGCATGAGGACAGCAGGTGTCCTGAAGTGAATTAAGTGTGAGTGCCACATGTTTCATCTAGTTTGATTCCCTTTTGGTTCTTGGGTCATAGTCAAACCCCTAGGGCTGATTAAACCGTTTGAGGGTGAGAAATACACGTAAAATTCTAAGCTCTCTCAACCAACTGAAAAGTCCTCCTCTTGACGAAGGGGACCCCAGAAAAGCCTTAAAAACTAAGGTCCCAGCTGCGTTGGGACAGGAGGTGGGACATGCCTCATTACACCCCCTCCCTGACTACATTATACTTTATTTATACATTAGAGTAACTACATTAGACTTTATTTCTTAAGAGTTAAACAGAATCCAGCCCCTCTGGGGTTGAAAGAAAGATTAGGTCCACCACTGATTTTAACAAACCTCCTGATGCAGCGGCCAGACCCCCTCCCCTTTTCGCAGTTTCAGAACAAGAACCAACCAGTATTTCCTCCTCATAAGAGATCACAAACCACTGCCTGGCTCTGGCCGGTCCATGAAGGCCACACACAGGGCACCTCTGTGTCTTCCATGTCACCTTTTCATGTATAGAGCCTAACTGTAATGCACTTAAGTGTTAAGTCTCCACTCCAAAGTGAACATGGGATTTATATAACATGTATGTTTGCTTACTACATATGTGCACGTGAATATCCATAGCTCTTCCCATAACGTGTTCAATGTGTCTTCTTAGCCAACCTGTTCAGCATAACTTCCTATCCCATCCATCCACCTTCGAAGCGCCTGCTTTTGGTTCTACCAGAGGCTGTGCCTCCCAACCTGCAGGGTGGCCAGCCTGCAGGCTGCAACTCTTTATAGGAAGTAAAATTCTCCTTTCCAAATCTATACGTCTTGTGATTGTAACTGGACAAGGCTGAGGAGCAGATCTGGGCCAACCACGGTCTTAAACAGAGAGCTGGCCAGTGCCAAGACCAAAGAAAGAGCTAGAAGGCTGCTCCTAGTCATCCTCAGCCAGAACATCCTGGGACCAGAACTCAGTTCCAAGTGAGATTAATGCAGGAACCAGTACAGAGAAATCCAGAGGGAAGACATAGTAGCAAAAGGCATGCAGGCTCAAAGGATGTGGACTGGAGATGGAGTGAGCCTGGGGGTCACCACCAGAAATACAAAGACAAATTGACACAAGGACCCGCAGAAGCAACAGAAGGATTGGGACTGAAAGGTCTTGCCCAAGAGCAGGGAACTGGGCCTCCTGCCCCCTAGCTCCCATTCCTCCATGAGAGCTGCTGCCTTCCCCCAGAACTTCTCGTCAACCTCATAAGATAGATATTCCCAAACCATTTTATGGATGACAACATGAGACCCATTTTATGAGTCAAGTCCTATGCTCAATATACATGCTAGGAAATGATAAAATGTGCATGTTTCCGACAGCAAAGCCAAGGCTTCTTGCACATTTCCAGTGTCTTTCTGTGCATTGGTACTCCAGCCCTGGGACCTTCAAGTCACCAAGCACTGCTCCCAACATCTAAACTTGAATATCTGAGTAAGTAGGAGAAGCACTCAGCTGCTAATTTTTTAAAAAAAATGACTGTTCCTGTTTGCTGAAACAAGAGCTCTACTTGAAAGAACACAAGGATACCAAGTGGCCGTGGGATGGCAGAAGATGACAGTGTGGCAGCAGGGACATGGTGTCTCCTTCACTAATTGCTAAAAACAACTGAATCTTGCCATCAGAGCCTAACCCCAAGAATGTTATACTCAACCACTTCACAATGGGTCTCATTGTCTTGTCCTGGCTCATCTTCATGGCTTCACACTCCACAAAGTCTGCTCCTATGACAAAGATGTTCCAGAGACTGGGTAATTTATAAAGGTGAGAGGTTTAATGGATGCACAGTTCCACCTCTCTGGGGAGGCCTCACCATCATGGCAGAAGGAAAGGAGGAGCTGTTTCCCCTCTTTCTCTCTCCCTCTCTGATATGGCTTGGCCGTGTCTCCCCGCAAATCTCACCTTGAATTGTAATAATCCCCAGGTGTCAAGGGTGGGGTCAGGTGGAGATAATTGAATCATAGTTGTTTTCTTAGGCTGTTCTCATGGCAGTGAATAAGTCTCATGAAATCTGATGGTTTTATACATGGCAGTTCCCCCACACATGCCCTCTCTTGCCTGCCACCATCCATGTAAGATGTGACTGTGCTCCTCCTTGCCTTCTGCTGTGATTGTGAGGCCTCCCCAGACAGGTGGAACTGTGCATCCATTAAACCTCTCTCCTTTATAAATTATGCAGTCTCTGGAACATCTTTGTCAGTAGCATGAGAACAGATTAATGCACTCTCCCTCCTTCCGCTGACCTCCTCTTCCCCACCACATATTCTCACTTTCACTCTTACTCTCACTGTATCTCTGGAAAGTATATAAAAGCAGGAGAAAATATACAAATCAAAAGGTTCATAAGGATTTCGTGAACCTCAACAAAAGCCTGGGAAAACTCCTCTAATATGTTAATAATTATATCAAATATACAGTATCTAAATACCTCAATTAAAAGACTGGGAGTGGCAGAGTAGATTAAAAAATTACAAAAGCGTATTAGCCAACTCTATGCTATCTAGAAGAAACTCATAGCAAATATAAAGATATTGGCAAGTTACAAATAAAAGGACGGGCCAGGTACGGTGGCTTCCTCCTGTAATCCCAGCACTTTGGGAAACTGGGGTTATAGATAGAAAGAAAATTGCCAGAGACCCAGAGAAATACTAAGTAATTATAAAAGGGTCAATTTACAAAAAGGACCTAGCAATTCTAAATGTCTGTGCACCAAATGGCAAAACTAAAATCTACGTAAAGCAAAGTCCAATAGAATTGAAAGGAGAAATAGAAAACTTCACAATTAGAGTTACAGACTTCAAAACGCCTCTCTCAACAATTGATATAGTTATAAAAATAATAATCATCGTCATCCACAGGGGTCCAGCAGAATTCGACAACAGCATCAATCAACAGCTTCAAGTCAGCATTGTGGAATGCCCCACCCAACAGCAGAGTATCCATGTTTTCAAGTATTCAAACAACATATGCCAACATAGACCATATCCTAGGCCACAAAACAAACTTTTCTAAATTTTAAAATACTGAAATCACACCTTGTGACCTCTCCCATCACAGGGAATCAAACTAGAAATCAATAAAACAAAGAAAAAGGAAAATCTCCAAACATTTAAAAACTGAGCAACATATTTCTAAATAGTCCATGATCAAAGAGGAAAATAAAAATATTTTTATTGGACACATAGAAGGGAACAACACACACTGAGTCATGGCAGAAGGTGGAGGGTGGGAGGAGGAAGAGAATCAGGAAAAATAACTACGGGGTACTAGGCTTGATACCTGGTTGATGAAATAATCTGTGTAACAAATACCCATGACACAAGTTTACCTAAACAACAGACCTGCAAATGTACCCCTGGACTTAAAATAAAAGGTAAGAAATTAAAAATATTTCTTAAGGACAGTGACAAATAAACTAAAGTGAATAAAAAATTACAACACATCCAAATTTGTGGGACACAGCTATAGTCCAAGAGGGAAATTTCCAGCACTAAATGCAAGTATTAGAAAAAAGGAAAAGACTCAAATCAATCTAAGCTCCTACCTCAAGAACATGGAAAACGAAGATGAAAATAAGCACAAAGCAACCAAAAAGATAAAAAAAAAATAAAGCACAAAAATCAGTGAAATTAAAAAGAGAATAACAATGGAGCAGATAAATGAAACAAAACCTTTATTGATTGAAAAGGTCAACAAAACAACCTATAGAAAACTGACAAAGACATAAGAGAGAAGACTGAAATTATCAATCTCGTGAGTGAAACAGAAGATATTATTGTAAACCTTTGAGGCATCAAGAGGAGAATAAGGTAATACTAAGAACTACTCTGTACTTATCAATTTGACAACTGGGATTGTTCCTCAAAATACATAAACTACCACAGCCCAACCATAGGTAATTTACATAGCCCCATAACCATAAGAAAAGATGGAATACTTCTCAATTCATCTTATGAAGCTAGAAGTAACCAAATAGCAAAACCAGACAAAAACAGTACAGATAAAGAAAACTAAAACTAGCATCTCTTGTGAAAATAGATAGAAACCTCCTTAACAAATAATAGCAAATATATAAAAAGAAGTAAACATCATGACCAAATGAGGTGTACTCTAGAAATGTAATTTGGTGTAAGTATTAAAAAGCAGTTAGTGCAACCCACCAAATCAATAGGCTAAAGAAGAAACCATATGTAATCACAACATTCAATGCAGAAAAGGTATTTGACAAAATTGAACACCCATCTATGATAAAAGCTTTCCTAAAATATTAAGAATAGAGGAGAGTATTTTCAACATGATGAGAGCACCTATTATAGACACACAAGTTGAAAGTAGCAGCGTGGAAAATGATATATCACACAAACAGTAATCAAAGCAAAGCAGGAGTGACTGTATCAAAACCAGACATCATAGACTTCAGAGCAACAATATCAAAAACAGAATTTAATGAATTAGAAAAAAAGAAATGCAGTAGAACCAACATGTAAATTTAAAAGATATTGCTTAGATTCTGTTTTTCATAATAGAGAGAATGCTCTCATTAACTTGGGGAAAAGCACAAGTATACCTAGGAAGAAATGATGATTGGAAAATAACATCAAATGATGATTAAAAGAGAGAAAAATATATAACAATCAAAGGAGACTAATTTACTTAGCTCTACACACACAGAGAAGAAAATGGAAAACTGATAAAGTAAGTAATTTCCTACTGGTAAATATTATTTACCAAACTGATCACAGTAATGATATAAAATCTAAAAGAGAAAAACTTCTCTTCGTAGATAAAATAGAGAAGACCTTCAGTGAGCTTGTGCACTGCATCCCCACAAAACGCTCACAAAGCCTCAGCCCAAATGGTTAATATGGGTAAATAATGGTAGATAATAAAGCTTCAGAAACAAGATAATTCTACGTTACTTGAATTGTTCTGGAGCACAGACAAAGAAGAAAATATTCCAAATTATTTTGTATGGGTCAATTCTAATTTTGTATCAAAAAGGAAGATACAAATAAATATCACCTATGGATATAGATACAAACATTCTAAACATGCAATCAGCAAAAAAATCCAGCAGCCTGAGGTGCCATTTCTTACCCATCATATTACAAGATAATTTACAACAAATCTTGCAGTGGCTTATGGGGAAAACGCAGAACAATATAACCCTGGGGAGGAGAATTTGGATTCCACATTATCTGACATGGATTCCACATTACCTTTGACTTGGCAGTCACATTTCTAGGACTTTAAATGTGCACCTGTACAAATGTGAAACAAGGTGCTCGCGTTTTTTCAGTGTGGCATCATGTATAGCACAAAAATATTGAAGACAATCCAATCCGAATGCCCATCTGTAGAGGATTACCTAAATAAACTACAGTGTAGCACACACTGGATCACCATGAAGCTCTTTTAAAAAAATGGAGGCAGGTGGCTTCCATGCACAACCTGTGGAATAGGGAGTGACTTTCAGGATTTATTCTAAAGTGGAAAAAATGAAGAAAACTGGGTGCAGAGAAGGGCACGTAGGATGTTGCAATTCATTTAAAACTGAAAGAACACTATAAATACACAGGTTTCCATGTGTAGATGTATAATTTTGTTTTGCTTTGTTTTGCTTCAGAAACACTGAAAGGCTAAATCAAATGCTATCAAAAATCGTCATCCATGGACAAAGGGGTTGAGCAAAGAGAAGAAAGATAAAGTTGGGCTTCCCAGGAAATATGTTGGTGAAGTTTTAACACTTGAGCCACGTAAAATCTTACATAGTAAAAAAATAAAAATAAAATAGAAAAGAAAAAATAAATTCTAATATTGAAAACAGATAAACCTAAGTGTGTATCAAATGAAAAACATCGCCACACAGAAAAAATGTTTATTTCAAATGAGTTTAAACAGAGCCCTCTATGTATCTTCGGGGAATACATTCTATTGACAGTAAGAACGGCAAAGAAAAAATTATCTTTAATCACTAATTTTTATTAGTAGCAATACTGATATAGAAATATTTGAGCCATTTTAGCATATTGTATGGAAATAAACAAATAAGCTACTGTTATTAATCCAGTACTTAGATGAAAGAGAAACCATGCACAACTATAAAAGTTCAAAAAACTCCTATAATATAAAGTTTTACTTGGAAAAGTTAAAAGGCCCTACGACACTGTCACCGGTGGCAGTGGACACTCAGTGCAGAAACAGCAGATTGGGATGAGTGCGTGGTACCACCCTGGATATGGCTGATTCCAAGTCTGGGCAGGGAAGATGCAAGAACACGGATGTTCTATGTAGATGTCAGAGTACCGCCAAAAGACAAACCGAGGCACACCAAAAACACACATGCGGCCGGGCACGGTGGCTCACGCCTCTAATCCCAGCACTTTGGGAGGCTGGGGCTGGTGGATCACGAGGTCAGGAGTTCAAGACCAGACTGGCCAACATGGTGAAACCTCATCTCTACTAAAAAATACAAAAATTAGCTGGGCATTGTGGTTCATGTCTATAATCCAGCTACTTGGGAGGCTGAGGCCGGAGAACTGCTTGAACCGGACGGCGAGTGGGAGGTTTCAGTGGGCTGAGATCACGCCACTGCACTCCAGCCTGGGCTACAGAGCAAGACTCCATCTCAAACAAACAAACAAAAAACACAAAAAAACAAAAACATGCAAGAATCCAAACAGGTTCCCGCAGGCAACTGTGGGGCTATTTAAACATTAAGAAACATCACTGTAATTGATTTCAAAATATTGAATGAATAAGACTGTATGTGCCCTTAGTGGGAGCAGGAGGGAATTGAAAGAGGGAGGACTACGTCTTTATCCTCAGTGGAGGCGACTGACCAATTTCTTTTCCTAAATATTGATTATGAAAGGAAACAATCATTTGTCATTCCTGTTTACAAATAATGTAGTCATCCTCAGTTGACAAAGACAAACTCTTCTTCCCAGAAAAACACTAGTTGAAAGAAATGACAGAATTGGAAAATGACATTTCTGCAACTCTCAGTGATGGATTGATTTCAGCAAGGATCACCAATGGACACTAAATCTGTTGGGCTATGGGTCAGGGGGAAGCCCCACAGATTACTTGTTAATTTCAAGAGAAAAGTTTATTTTACAGTGGAGCGATCAGGCTGGTCCCTTGTGATTGTGAAACTGGATGCCAGCAATTATGGAATGCAGAATTAAAGAGATAATGTTATACTCATGAAATATTCTTGCCCAAAGCATTCAGACTGAGTCTATTCAAGCCTTTAGACCAACTTCTAGTATACAGGAAATACGGGGGACAGAGGACTACGTTAAATGACACCACAGGAAATAATAAGATAAATCTGATGTCAGATTCTCTACATGACATTGAGCTCTGTCTATCTAAAAAGTTTACTGTACCATGGAAAAGAAGAAACAGCAGTAGGTCAGTCCTAGATTAAAGGAACTGTAGTGACAACAACCCAATATACCGCAACAACTGGTCAAGATTAACTGGTCCAGAGGTCAGCGATTGGGTCAAAGACTGGCCAGTAGGGATGCCCTAAAACGACACTGGCCAACTGCTACATCCACCTTATCAGCCATGGGAAAGGCCCCAAAACAGAGTGAGAGAGAAAGCAAGATAGGCAAGCTTCACAGGAGGGTTTCCACATTTCTGAAGATTCTACTGAGTCTTTGGAATAACCCCATTGCATAAGGCAGCCTGATTGTTCCTCCTCTTTGAAATTTGAAATAACGGGACCTCAAACTTGTATCATTCCAGTATATTCTAAGAAGTTTCTTTCTGGTAGTGACACCTGAGACTGGATGCAGAGCTGAAGGACTCTTCATGTCAGAGAAATCACATGTCATTCTGAATAAAAAGTTAAGACTTGGGCCAGGCACAGTGGCTCATGCCTGTAATCCCAGCACTTTGGAGGCTGAGGTAGCCAGATCACCTGTGGTCAGGAGTTCGAGACCAGCCTGGCTAACATGGTGAAACCCTGTCTTTACTAAAAGTACAAAAATTAGCTGGGCATGGTGATGGGTGCCTGCAATCTCAGCTACTCGGGAGGCTGAAGCAGAAGATTGCTTGAACCTGGGAGGTGCATGTTGCAGTGAGCCAAGATAGTGCAACTGTACCTCAGCCTGGGTGACAGAGCGAGACTCCATCTCAAAAAAAAAAAAAAAATCAGGATTTGGAGTCCTCTAGTTTTTTGCTATTCATAGTGTGGTCCATGCGCCAGCAACATTGGCATCGCTTGAAAGCTCATTAGAAATTAGGAGTTTTTATTTTAACACAGATTCCAAGTATGCACTAAAATTTGATAAGGCCTAGCCTGCATTGAAATCTCAGCCTTTCTTGACCAAATGTTAGCTCTGAGAATCAGAGAGACAATGCCATCGTTGCCACTGGGAAGCTTAGGCTGGTTGCTCTCATGAGTGCATTTTCCTTAACTGGGTCTTAGTTTGGGTTTCCCCAAAAGCAGACCCTTAGATAGAAATGTGGGTAGAAGTAGTTATTTGGGAGGTGATTCCAGAAAACATCTTTGGCAGAGTGAGGGAATGAGACTGGAGGGCAGGCGGTTACGGGGGCTAGTTCCTGGGTGGGTCACCACTGTGGGCAGCTCAGTGTCCTTGCAGGCCCTTTAAGATCCTGCGCAGAGCATGCCTCTGATTCGTCTCTGAGGAGTGGGGACGCTGGAGTGTGCATTCTCCATTCCCCAGCCATGATCGTTGACAGCTGCTTCCAGGACATTCTCTCCCGGAATCTCTGGCTGACTCCATGTGTGAATCAAACCATCTCTCAAGGCCAAGGAACACCTTCAGGTAGAAAGACGCAGGAGGCCTCAGCCTGCAGGGAGCTGGCTGGAGGTGGTCACTGGGGGTGACTGCCAGGGGACACAGCAGGGCATGGGCAGCACCTGCCAAATGCTGCCTGCAGAGCACATCAAGTAAGGGAATTGCGACAGGGCTCCAGGCAGCGTGCTGAGCCTGTGGCTGAGTGTGGAGACATGTGGCACGAGTTGTGCAGTGCCAGCTGGCGGCACCCCTGGGTCGCCCATCCCACAGCCACACCACTGACCCCCCGGGAGCTTAGTATGACTGGGCGAAGTTGACTCATTTTCATCAGAACTTTCTGGCAATGGCCGGCATGCCACTCTGTCTTCAGAATAATTAGCTCGCTCGTGGGGAAATGTGCTCTGAAAATTATCTAAGAGAATTAATTGACACATTTTAGTTGGAGCCAGAACTCGTCCCTGAGAACATCAGAAGTCACATGACTATAAAACCAGGAATTCCTTTCATCCTTTTCTCCATCATTTTCATGATAGATTCACAGCCATCAAACAAGAGGAGACGCTGCTGTGTATTCATGAAAGAAGGACAAAGAAAAGAAGCAAGAACAGAAGGAAATACTGTTATTCCCATACCCTCAAAAGCAGTTAGCTCAAAGCATATAGTGGGGGAAATGGCAGCATCTTTTTCTAAAGGTATTGTTTTTGACCCAATGTCAAGCACGCTTGGCTTCTTTTCTCATCAGCCAACATTTTCAACAGGACGGAAGCATCCTTTTAGGCGACACCAAGCCTCCTGTCAGAGCGGAAAGGAGCATTGAGAGGAAAATCACATGAGATAGAATAAGAATGGCCCCTTACAGTTTAAAGTTTATAGTAGATTTTCCAAATATAGTGGTGATGAAATAACCACCAGGGAAAGAACGTTCTAGTCTTATAGACCAAGCGTTAGTGAGCCTATTGTGTGGCAGGTAATGACAGAGTCGCGTGGACCCACAGCTCTTCCTGCAGCGTGTAGGCCTGGCCACTAAGAGAGCAGGTGTGAGTGTGTGCTTTGCAGAAATTATATTTGTTGTAGGTTCCCACAATGATCACCAGTTGCAGTTTTGCTCTTAAATACCGTTAGCCTCTGTGGGGCTTACTCCCACCACATGGAAAACTAAAATAATTTACCATCTAGGGTCTCTTCTTTTGCTAATTATCTCAGACTTTTGCTTCTGTCATTTACTGTTATTGATGTGACAGACTCAGTTGTTATTTGTAAAATAGGATCCAGCCTCCTTGGCTTTCATTCAGTTCACTGATGAGAATGACAGTGGTCTGAAGACAGAGGAGGAAGAACAGGTCAGGTTACCATGGCACTGAACCACGTAAAGAAACAAAGAGATTTCAGTGGCAAAACCAGGACTCCTTGAGCTCCGTAGAGGGACATGAAAAGCTGCACACAGTCTTAATGAAATATATTTGATAGACAGCATAGAAGGGGCATCAGAAATGAGAGGAGGCAGAAGTCAAGTCTATATAAATCCAAAGACAAGAACGTTGTCACTTTATATTGATCTTTATTTATTTGAAAAACTGGGTTTCTTCACGTCTCTGCTAGTCTTTGTGATTATTCAGGAGCTTCAGGAACTGAAGCTACAGAGGAGAGAGATGGATGAAACTAGGCAAGGAGGGGCCTGGGTGATGGGGCTCACAGGCCGGAGCACAGTGGGCCCTAGGAAGTGCCAAGTGGTCTGGGGTGCTCGGGCCAGGCCCAGCCCAGATGCAAGGGGCAGATGACAGTGAGCAGTGTCTAAGAGATGATTACTAGAAGCAGGGCTTTTCTTGCTTTTGTTTGACAAGAAACCAGTAAGCCAGCCAAAGCAGAGGTTTATTGCTCATAATCAGTTTCCAGGAAGGACACAGAGTGCCTGGTCTTCCAAAACCTGGATTCCACAGTGGGCCCCTCACCCGTTCCCTCTGACCTCCACTTTTCCCTGCATCTCTGCCTTCCTTCCTCATTGCCTGGCTCCCTCTTAGGGCAGACACACTACCACCTGGAACTCCCCGGACAGACCTCTTGCCACCTTGCTGCCTGAGCAAACGAGCTTCACTGTCTTTCCTTCTGAAGTTGAATCCAAATTGACACCATTCATCTATCTAATAACCCATGGATTCCTGGCCTTGTACTAGAGATGGATAATGGGCTACCTTGAAGCTCAAGTGAGCAGCTTGAGGTCCTACAAAGAGCAGTCAGTTTCCTGACTGACTGACTTCCCAGCTGCCCAAGCTAATCCCTGGGTTGGGGCTCTCTCCCCACTCAGTTACGAACAACCGGGCAATGAAAACAGGGTTCTATATATTCTGGTAAGCCCTGGGATCATGTGTCCTACAGAGCCTGGCATTTGTTTTCTGTGGCCCTTTATAGAATGAGCTGCTGACCCCCGGTCAAAAGTACAGCTGAGGCTGTTATGGAGACACACCAAATTTAGACCTTATTGGAGATGTCAACTACATATGACTGAAAGTAGAAATGAAGAATTTATAAGAGTCCCGTGCCACACAGGGAAGAAAAGACATGAGGTTTTGTGAGATCAGGGAACCAAGAGAGGTTTAGCAGAGTCTGACGCAGCAATCAGCCAAGTGAGGAATGAGTTAAGACTGTTGGGAAATACTGGTGCTTCTGGAGGCTTCTCATGCTGTGCAGTGTAGGGGCAGTCTTGCTTCCCCAAACAGGAAAAGATTTGATGCTATAATCAGATGGAAGGGGACAATCATCCCAGTTTGTTTGGGACTCAGAGGCTTCCCGGGGTGCAGGGCTTGCAGTGCTAATACTGGAAAAATAATGGCCAGACCAGGACTCCTAAATTTGAGCTCCAAAGGCCAGCAATACGAGCAGAAATATTACCCCAGCAGGGCCCTGGGAAATCTGTCTGGTGACTCTCCCGGGAAGGGGGCCATTGGAGCTTCATTGGAGTTTGATTCCAAGATTCCTGTAGGCGTAAAGCCTGCCCTCAGATCAGCTAATTTGCTTACCCTTGAACAAATAAGATCCTAGAATTATTTTAGAACAGGTTACTTTGGAAAGCAGCTAGTCTAATCCCTACGTTTTAAGGTCACTTCTCCATATTTTGAAGCCAAAGATAAAGTGTTTTATTCTGTGTCGACCAAGCTGAGTAGTGTTAAAGACAGATCTGGAAATGGAATAGTTTTGTTTCACCTCCTGTGCATGCTCTTCCCTGTCACCCGTCATCTTATAATGTAAGCCCGGCATGGGGCTTATGGAAATGCTCAGCACCTGCACGACGGGGGCGCAAACAGGAGCCTGCTCATCTCTTCCTGGTGCTTTCCACTTTCCAGAAATATTTACTTAGCAAAGCCAGGCAGTTCTGAAGAAACCAGGGTATTTTCTTGAGTTTCCATGAAGATTATATAATACAAAATATATCTAATTACATCTTTAATTTAAAAAAATACAAATGGGAAAAAAGAAACTAATAGGAGAGATGTACTTACATTTAGTGGTCCTGAAACTTGAGATGGAGCATTATATTATAGTTCACACAGTGGGCACCACACTAGGACCTGAGTCCTATGAGAGGGGATCGGGTGGAACACAGAGAGGTACAGAAGAGTCTGGTGTCGGAAAGGATGGCAGGGTTTCATGTTGAAAAGTGGGTGTAGTTATGGAAGAGTCAGAGGTGTGAAAATTGTCTTGCAGTGCAGTAAGCATCCCCAGCCTTCTACCCATAGATCCTGACTGCTTACTCCCTGAAAACCTGTATGTACTCGGAATCCTGTTTAAGGGCTGGCCTCTCCCTTCTGTTGCTTCCACGTATTGAATAAATATGTAGTAATCTTCCACTGTGTGCCTGGCATTGTACCTGGTGCTCTAGGTATGAAGACGAACAAATCAGAGTGCATGTCCACAGGGGCTCTCGTCACAGATGCTGGAAAAGGACTTACTCCAGGCGTCCACAGATCATTGCAAGTGGCCTCAGAGCACACACCCGGTACAGGGGCCCACACTTCTTGGTGGCATGGAGGCTCTTCACAGAGATGAGGTCTTTGAGCTGAGTTCTGACTGAATATGTGTCCCCTGGGGGATGAGACAAAGTGAAGTCTGATGAATGCCAGCCATGTCTGTATTTCTGGGGACAGAGGGACCATCTTTCTCCTCCCCATACTGATCAGGAATTCTTAGGGCCACATAGTCGGCAAAGAGAGGGCCTCATTCACAGGCAGGAATTCAGAGGTGCTACGAAAGCCTTCTTGACTGACTCCTCCTATTTGCAGATTCCAAGGGTCCCTGAACATGGCCTGGAACAGAGAGGTTTATCCCCTCTACCTCCATTAACCCCCCTCTGCGTGACTGCTCATCGACCCATCATCACATGGACAACACGTCTGCCCTGCAAACAGCAGCTGCAGGGAAATCCTCGAACCCCGTTCCCATTTTTACCCGTGTAGCTTCGCCCAGGGCCCTCAGTGGAAATTCTGGGGCTGCCACCATTTCCACTTTGAAAGCACTCATAGTATATGCTCTTCAGCCAAACTCACAGCGTGTTTCTGTACCTGCCCTCTCTTGAGCAAAGGGTGGAGGCATGTTTCCTGCAAGAATTCTGGAACAGACCTAAATATTTAGATTTTCTTGGCCCAAAATCCACCTAATCTTCTGGTGTTTTCCTTTTTGATCGCGAGAAGCTCTCAACTTGAGTTAATTCTTCCCAGACATGCCTGAGACACTTGCAGTAATTCGTTGTGTTTGTGATGTAAAAATGCCCCTCAGGGGCAGTGAAGGAAAAGTCAGCCATGAATTTGGAGGAGTTAATGGAAATATCCATCCACTAACTGCATCTTTCACTTTCTGTCCAGAAAGTCACTTTGTCCCCGTGTGGATATGTGTGTAACCTTCAATGGCTTAGCCAGGACCTTCCTGGGGGGTAAGCCGACATTCCCTGTGGGGAGCTTATCTACTCAGAGTCACCGCTGTCCAGCGTCAAACCTAAGACACTATTAATTTCTAGGGCTGCACCTTGGCATTGCCAGCGGTCTTCCTCAAAGAGGCACATGCACACCTCTGGAGGTCCCTCCTTCAGCAACAGCAAATTAGAAGCCAGAGCTGAGAGTTGCTGCAATTATTTTCTTTTATTGACTTTGTCAAGCACTTATTTTTTTCTTTATATCATGAGCTCCCTTAGACACAATCCTTTCTAGGGAAAGAAAAAAACCGAAGCAGCAGAGATTTGCACTTAATTTTAAGCAAGTCCTATGCAGCTTACAAAATCCAGCTCCACAGGGTAATTGGTGCTGGCGTGCTCCGCAGCTGCTCCCCGTCAGCCACAGGAAGACCTATCCTTTTCTCCCTCTCTGCAGAAATTGTGGTAAAGATCTAAGGCACTGTGTTGAATTACAACATCATCTGGTTTGAGAAACAGTGCTTTGGATGTGAAATGGTCTCCCATCTGAGCCGGGGCCTGGCATCCCTTGGGAGAAACTCCCTGAGCCGATGGTGTGGACGTGCAGCACCTGGGTGTCTGCACCACACTCACGAAGGCACCCCTAGCAGGCTTCCAAGCTCAACTGCTGTTCAAAACTTCTGTGGCACAGCCCATCTTTTACAAATGGGTTGAAGTAAGTGTTTTTCCTTTTCTGTGATTTTATTTACTTGCAAATCCAGAAAGCTTCACAAATCAGTTGGTCTTTCTCACTATTTTATCTGAGAGTTTTACATGGACTCCATCCTTTTTAAACAGCACGCGTTCAGGGACCTGACATCCACAGACAGCAGTAACTTTACATGCCTGAGACTGTGCAGTTACTCATACTGCCTAGTGCATGCATTCCTCTCTTCTGAATTTCTCAGAACTTCCGAGTTTGTCCTCCTGGGAACAGCCACCAATAATTCCCGACAAAGTTAGTGCATACATATCCCAGCCCCTTCCTCCCTTGGGAGGGCAAATGCTGAGAACGATGTTCCACTCTGACTTCCAGAGTGGCCCAGTGAGGGGAAGCCCAGCGCCTTCCACCCCGCCCCCAGGTGGCTGCTTTGGGATTCATCCTCCCTGCCTTTTCCTGTCCCTTTCTGTCCTCCCCACTTCCCAACCAGTGCTTCCACCACCTCCCAAATAAGCTGTTTGAACTTGCCTCCTCATCCCAGGATTTTCTTTGGAAAAATCGAAACCAAAACTGCTGGACACCGAAATCCTGCACTGATTTGAGAGTTACGATTTTCTAAAGATAAACTTTCTTCTGTGGCCTGGAATTTCTTCAACTGAGATACCAGATACCACTGGAGGACACACAACACACCAAAGCAATGCTGTTCTAGATCCAACATCGCAAAGAAGAGAATCATTAGGCTTTTCTTTACTAATGGTAAGATTATATAAGGACAACTCAAAAGACAACTCTCTGGTTCAAAAATTAATTTAAGAATCTGGCCAAGTTGTTGGAGACAATTTATACAGAAATATGTAGTTTTGCTCTAGCTAGCCATAAGTAATTAGAAATAAAATCAAAACAGTATTTCACTACAATGGAGACAAATGCACAAAATAGGGATAGAAATATGTCCAACAAGAAATAACTGGAGCCTATACCACCGAGAACCTATAAACTAGCTCTTATTATATGAGGTGGACAAGAACAAAGCCGATGGAGAGACATAAAACAAGAACATTTAAGTCACAGCAGTAATCCCACATGCTCTCCAAAACAGTGTGCAAGCAATGTCATTCTAATTGGTATTTCATGAGGCATTTGTTTTATTTATCTATAAAGATTTTAATTCCATTTTAATTTTTTTATAATTCCAACTTTTATTTTAGATTCAGAGGGTACATTTGCAGGTTTGTTACATGGGTGTATTGCGTGATGCTGAGGGCGGGGTACAAATGATCCCACCACGCAGGTATTGAGCATAGTACCCAATAGGTAGTTTTTCAACTCTGGCTCCCTTTCTCCCTCTCCTCTCTAGCAGACCCCAGGGACCACTGTTGACATCTTTATGTCCATGAGTACCCAATGTTTAGCTCCAACCTTTAAGTGAGAACATGTGGTATTTGGTTTTCTGTTTCTGTGTTAATTTGCTCAGGATAATGGCCTCCAGCTGCATCCATGTTGTTTGCACAGGACTTGATTTCATTCTTTTTTGTGGCTGTGTAGTATTCCATGGTGTATATGTACCACATTTTTTTAAATCCAGTTCACCATTGAGGGCCATCTAGGCTGATTTCCTGTCCTTGCTATCATGAATCGTGCTGCGATTAACATGAATGTTGGAGTCTTTTTGGTAGAACAGTTTGTTTTCCTTTGGGTATATGCCCTGAAATGGGATTGCTGGGTTGAATGGTAGTTCTGTTTTAAGTTCTTTGAGAAATGTCAATGAGGTATTTTATTTGAATTGGATAAAATGACCACTAAGCTTATATGGGAAAATGTATGCATGAGGATAATCAAGAAGATTATATATATACACATATCAGTGAAAGTAGTTATATTTTCCTAATTACCAATTACTATTACAGAGCTGTTGTAACCAATCAGCATGTTACCGGTGGATTGGAGCCCTGTGAGGAATCCAGACATCAGTGATGTAGATAAAGACGATTAAATGACACAACGTGATTCAGTGGGAGAACAGGAGATCACGAGAAACAGCACTGGCACAACAGGTGTTCTGGAAGAAAGTGAAACTGGACACCTATTGACATCTCATACAAAACTAGAATTCAGTTTGATAAAAGGCTTGGGTGTTGTGTTGGTGAGGATCCTCTAGAGGGACAGGACTAATGGGATAGACGTATATATAAAAGGGAGTTTATTAGGGAGCACTCACTTTCAGAGTCTTGTCTGTAGCTTTCTCTACTGGCAAAACAAGTAAATGGAAATGAACACCTCTCATGACTCTTGTCCCTCTGCTCTTCAGTGTTTAATGCAACCAAAGAGGAAAAGGCAGAAGAATCCACGTAGAGACGATAAGAGGGTCTTTTAAATGTAGAAAGCTCAATACATTGGACTTTTGGGAAAACAACTCATGTGTTGGGGAGAATCCTGATTTTCTGTTCATCTTTCCACAATCTGCAAAGTTCCAGAAGCCAGAGATTAAGTCAAAATATGTTGCACATTTTTTTTTTTGAGACAGAGCCTCACTCTGTTGCCAGGTGCCAGGCTGGAGTGCAGTGGCATGATCTTGGCTCACTGCAACCTCCGCCTCCCAGGTTCAAGCAATTCTTCTGCCTCAGCCTCCCGAGTAGCTGGGACTACAGGTGCACACCATCATGCCCAGCTAATTTTTGTATTTTTAGTAGAGGTGGGGTTTCACCATGTTGGCCAGGATGGTCTTGATCTCTTGACCTCGTGATCCACCCGCCTCAGCCTCCTAAAGTGCTGGGATTACAGGCTTGAGCCACCACACGCGGCCATATGTTACACATTTTTTAAAAACCTACTAGCACTCTGGTGACCTTGGATATATTACAGGGCACAAGCATGAGAAAGGGAAGGATCAGAAGTGAGCAGATCTCTCTGTGAGACGATGCCAAGGCCATTGGATTACTCTCTGTCTTGCCCCAGATCCCCTCTAAAATTTGTCATCACTGGGTTTTTCACAAGAGTCAGATGTTGAAAGGCAAATACTATCCAGGGCAAGAGGAGATGGCCAAAAGGGTAAAATAGTGCACATTTGCCCCGGGCTCACTTAGCAACTTTTAACTAGAGACAACAGACCAGGAACATCTTCCTTTTCTCTGACAAGGGCAATAGCTTCTTCATAGGAAGGTGACGAATGCTCCGGATGACACCTGCTGCTCCAGCCTTGTTAGTAATTGCATTCCTTTTGCTACGAAACATGTGCTGATTTGGACAATAATTATGTAGTGACTCTAGAAAATGGGGACTCAGTATTCAAGAAGTAAATGTGAACTTCGGAAGCCAAGAGTTCTGCCTAAGTTCCCTAAAATCCAGGGAGCAGCTCAGAGAAAACAGTGGGGATAAACAGCACATGGTTCCTGGGGTGAGTCCTCAGAGCCCAGCGCTGACTCTGGAGACACGTCAATGTCTCCAAGATGGAATATGAGTAGCTCAGGGAAAGCTATCTGTTATAATACAGAAGCACCCTTACTCACAAAGACTGTATCTATATCTGAAAATAGCAAGCAACAACACCTTGCTTTGAAAATCACAGCACAACTCTCAAATGCCATTTTGTTTAATCTTCACAACAATCTTATGGGTGGAAAAGAAGGACCCATGAGGCTTAAGACCACACAGTTGTAAATAGCTGAATATCAGCCTTAAGCAGAAATCCCCAGGTCCACACTCTGTGTCCTTTCTGCAGCCCAGAAATCCCCAGGTCCACATTCTGTGTCCTTTCTGCAGCTCAGAAATCCCCAGGTCCACGTTCTGTGTCCTTTCTGCAGCCCAGAAATCCCCAGGTCCACGTTCTGTGTCCTTTCTGCAGCCCACAGCTGCTGGACTGGAACTTGCAAGACAAAGGCGCTGCAGTGAGATTCGCATCAGCTCTTCTCCCTTCTCTCTGCTAATGTCCAATATCCAATTAATCTTCCAGTGTTTTGTCCAGGAGAAGGAATGCACATCCAGAAGCTGCAGATAACCATAATGAACTGTTTATAAGTGCCTAATTTCTGAAAATGCTTGGCTTCTGCCTTTGTATCAGGTGAGATAATTTATCCCTGGGGTGTTTATACAAGTGCAAAAGGCAAATATTAAAACGTAAAGCCGGCTCTGGGACGCAAATGGCTGGAAAGCGATTCCGTAGTCTTAGTTAGTGGGCCTTAGTGCAGGGAAGCAAGACTTATCTGTCCTCCTCAGCCCTGCAGGCTTTATTGGTTATGAAATGGTATTAGGCACAAATCAGCTTTCTCTTGTTCTAAAAATAAAGCATGAAGACAGAAGTCTTTTCACACACCTGACTGTGGCGTAATAAAGGTGCCAGTGGTTAAGGATGCGATTCATCTACTTGGTCAGGCGTGACTGCAACCAAATGGTTTCCATTACAGGAAATGATCCCTGTAGGCTGTGGAGTAATTTGAAAGTAAAACAAATAATTCAAATAACCTCCAAAAGCTTGCAAGGTGATATTCTGGGAAAATGTCAACAAATGTATTCGGTGGTTTCCTTGGCTTCACAGAAAATTTCCTTCCGTGGCTGACTTTTTGGAAACGGTAGAGACAGTTAAATTTACAGATTATCTATCAGTCCATCAGCCAGTATGGAGATGATGTATCAACAGCTGTTCTGTGCTGGCCATTGTGCAGGCAGAAAAATATGGAAGTCTCAGTTGCTTAAATATAGTGCTCAGAGAAGTCAGATGAAACCACGAGGTCACCATGTGAAATAATTGCTACAGGATGGCGTGACTGAGGCTCACAGGCTGCAGGGGTCCAAGGTCTAGGAGATCATCGGTGGGCAGGAAGAAGTCATGGAGACACTAAATAATGCTGAACAGAGACATTCAGCTGCCCGTTAACTGGATAATTTGAAAAATAAAAGCAACATCCGAATGTAAGGAGTGGGGTGTCTTCCACATTACACTCAGGAAAAGTTGCTTGATCTTTACTTCCTTATCAGACCTCACACAAGGAGCAGGGAGGGCTCAGGGGCCGACGGTGGACAGGCATCCTGGGTTCCATTCTCGGCCCTGGCACTTCACAGAGATAATTGATCCATTCCATGTTGACTTCCTCATTGGCAAAGTGGAAAGTAATTCTTTCTATCTCACGGAGTTGTGATAGAGATGAATAGATGTATGCAAAATTCTTCGAACAGTGTCTGGTACACAGAAACCACTCAAAAATGCAATCTATAATTTAGAAAAAGAAGATTCAACTGAACAAACTACAGAAAAAGAAAAGAATCGAGGGAAAAAACAACAACAATAATAAAAGTTGTTAGGGCCCTTGCAGCCCAGACCATGAGAAGGCAGAGCTGGGCGTATGAGACAGCCCATCCCTGGAGAAGTCTGCCTTTTATGATGACAGGGTATTCAGTGGGGGCTTTCCCAAACCCAAGTTAGTTCCCTGGTTATGCTCACCAAGCAGCAAGGTCTCTGACAGGGGAAGTTTGTAAGATGACAACATTATGATCCCTAGAAAAGAATAAGCTCCCTTTGGGCTCACCAAATTGGCATTCAAGTTTATATACGAGTGTTCATTGTAAATCTGCAAAAAAAAAAAAAAAAAAAAACAGGCCAAGTATTCCTGGTTTAACTCACATAAGCTTCATTTCTGCAGCTGGATGGCAAATGGCCAAACCCTGAAGATGAGACTCAACCAAGGTGTTATCACAGAGACCCTTCCTCAGCCCCCTCCGCACTGCTAGTCCAAGGGTCTTCGGAGTGAAAAGACCCTTGTTTTGTACACATACTTTGGACATAAACTTTGGAATCAGTTTGTTGGTATTTACAAAATGGTTTGCTACAATTTTGATTGGGATTGTATTGTCTATAAATCAAGTTGGGAACAATTGCTATCTTAACAATGCTGTGTTTTCCAATCCATAAGCATAGAATATCCTTCCATCTATTTAGACCTCTTTGATATTTTTCATCAGAAATTTTTGGTTTTTCATATCTACATCACATGTATATTTTGGCAGATTTTTACCAAACCAAATTGACTAATACTAAAAAGTCAAAAAATAACAGATGCTGGCAGGCTGTGGGGAAGAGAACACTGCTGGTGGGAATGTAACTTAGTCCTATGACTTTGGAAATTAGTTTGGCAATTTCTCAAGTAGCTTAAAACAAAATCATAATTTGACTCTGCACTCTGCTTATTGGGTATATATCCAAAGGTATATAAATTGTTCTAAAGACACATGTACATATATGTTCATGTCAGCACTGTTCACAAGAGCAAAGACATGGAATCAACCTGAATGCCCATCAGTGGTAGACTGGATATAAGAAAATGTGGTACATATACCCCATGGAATACTATGCAGCCATAAAAAAGAATGGGATCATGTCCTTTGCAGCAACATGGATGGAACTGGGGACCATAATCCCAAGTGAACCAACACAGAAAAAGAAAACTAAACACCACATGTTCTCACTTATATGTGGGAGCTAAACATTGAGTACATATGAACACAAAGGTGGGAACAATAAGACACTGGGGCCAACTTATGGGTGGAGGTGAGAGGTGAATGAGGATTGAAAAACTACTTACTGAATATTCTCCTTATTACCTGGGTGACATAATATGTACACCAAAGCCCTGTGACACAACTTATCTATAGCACCAACCTACACATGTACTCCTGAAACTAAAAAAGTTTAAGAATTTTTTTGCTTCTATTTTCTAGAAAAGAATGTAAATAATTGTTATCATTTATTCCTTGTTTGCTAGAATTCTCAAAAAAGAAATCATCTGGGTCTGCTTTTGATTTTTTTTCTTTAACGATTCATTGATTTGAGAGATATTAGACCATTCCGGTTATTTCTTTTTCTTTTTTTTTTTTCTTTTTTGAGACTGAGTCTTACTCTGTCACCCAAGGTGGAGTGCAGTGGCGTGATCTCAGCTCACTGCAACTGCCACCTCCCAGGTTCAAGTAGTTCTCATGCCTCAACCTCCTGAGTAGCTGGAATTACAGGTGTATGCCACCACACCTGGCTAATTTTTTTATTTTTAATAGAGACAGGGTTTCACCATGTTGGCCAGGCTGGCCTCTAACTCCTGGCCTCAAGTGATCCACCTGCCACGGCCTCCTGAAGTGCTGGGATTACAGGCGTGAGTCACCAAGCATGGCCCCAGTTATCTATTTTTCTTTGTGTGAGCTTTAGTTGTTTGGGTCTTTCAAGGACATGAGCTATTTATCTGTGTTATCAAGCATGTGGACATAGAGATATTCATACTATTTTTTACTGTCCTCTAAATGTCCATGATATCACTAGTAATAGCTTTCCTTCACTAGATAGAGTTATATTAATTTCACTCATCTTTTCAAAGAACAAACTTTGGTTTTTATTGATTTTCTTTATTGATTTCATCTTTTCAGTTGCACTGATTTCTGTTCAATTTTTATATTGCTACTTCTTTTCTGTTTGGTTTACACTCAGATGGCTTTTGTTTCTCTAGTTTCTTAAGGCAGAGGTTTTGACTTTTTAATTGTAAGTCTTTTTTCTAATATATTCACTTAATGCCATACATTTCCCTCTGTATACCACTTTCACTGCGCCCCATCATTTTATGTTTTATTTTTGTTTCTATTAGTTCAAAGTATTCTTTTGAATTTCTTTTGAGACTTCTTTTATCAACATGTCATTCAGAAGTATGTTTTTTGATTTCCAACTATTTCGGTATTTTTTTCCCAGCTCTCTTTCTGTTATTGGTTTGATTTCAAAGTGGTCTGAGAACATTCTTTTTATGATTATTCTTTTAAATTTGTTAGGATATGTTTTATTATCCAGAATATGGTCTATCTTGGGAATCTTCTATGTGAGCTTAGAAAAACATGTATTGTGCTGTTGTGGGATGGAGTGCTCCTTAAATGTCAATTAGGCCAAGTTGATTGATAGTAGTCTTCAAGTCACCTATAGCGTTGTTGATTTTCTGTCGACTTGATCTATTAATTACCAATCTTGTCTGTGTTTCTCTGTATTTTCCTGTCTCTCCACTATTCAGAATGGCATTTTGCCCTGCAACCTCAGTGCTCCTATTGGTCAGAAGAAGTCCTTAATTTTTAGTTTTTTAAGTATTTTCTAGTTGTAAGGATGGTAATGACGACTTCCAAGCCCTTTAAATGCCAGGGCTGAACTGAAAGATCCTGTAAATCTTTGACTTTTAACCTAAGCCCACCTTTAAACAACAGTGTATAACTTTCTGTCTAGTGCAAATGCCTTGTATCAGAGTATTCCCACTTTCTTCCTTCCATAACTCTGACATTGCTGTCATTAACTACACTGATTCATTTGCTATAATTATCCAATACATTATTACTATTACAAGCACATCTTTAATATAGCATAGGTTTATCTCTATACTAGCTACTACAATAAAATAAATATGGCAATAAAGTGCATCACACACATTTTTTAGATTCCCAGTGCACATAAAAGTTATTTTACACTGTACCGTAATCTGCAATAGCACTATCCTATAAAAAGTTCATATTTTAAGTAAAAAATATTTTACTGCTGAAAAAGAATGCTAACAATTGCCTGAGCCTTCAGGGCTGGTGAAGAGTCTTGCCTCGATGCTGTTGGCTGTTGAGTGATGAGGGTGCTGATTGCTGAAGGCTCAGGTGACTGTGGCAATTTCTTAAAAGAAGACAAAATGAAGTTTGCCTCATTGATTGACACTGTTTTTCATGAAAATTTCTCTTTAGTATATGATGCTGCTTCATAGCAATTTACTCATAGTAAAATTTCCTTCAAAATTGGAGTTGATCCTTTCAAACCCTGCTGCTGCTTTATCAATTAGCTTTATTTAATATTTTCTATTCTTTGTTGTCATTTCAACAATGTACACAGTTATCTTCACCAGGAGTTAATTTCATCTCAATAAAGCACTTTCTATGTCTTTCTTAAAAAGTAACTCCTCACTCATTTAAGATTTATCATGAGATTGCAGAAATTCAGTCACATCTTCAGGATCCAATTACAGTGCTAGCTATTTTGCTATTACCATACATGCAGTTACTTCCTCCAAAGTCTTGAACCCATCAAAGCTATTCATGAGGGTTGGAATCAACTTCTTCCAAACTTCTGTGAGTGTTGATATTTTGACCTCCTCCCATTAGTCATGAAATTCTTAATGGCATCTAGAACAGGGAATCCTTTCCAGAAGGTTTTCAACTTACTTTGCCCAGATCCATGAGAATAATCATTGACTATGGAAACTATAGCCTTACAAAATATATTTCTTAAATTATAAAACTTGAAAATCAAAATCAGCTCATGATCCATGGAGTGCAGAATGAATGTTGTGTTACCAGGCATGAAAACAACATTAATCTCTATACACATCTCCAACAGAGCTCTTGGGTGATCAGGTGCACTATCAATGAGCAATGCTACTTTACAAAATTTTTTTGAGCAACAGGTCTCAACAGTGGGCTTAAAATTTTCAGTAAACAATGCTGTAATCAGATGTGCTGTCATCCAGGCTTTGTTGTTCCATTTATACATCACAGGCAGAGTGGATTTAGCATAATTATCAGGAGCCCTGGAATTTTTGGAATGGTAAATGAGCACTGTCTTCAACTTAGTCACCAGCTGCATTAGCCCCTAACAAGAGAGACGGTCTGTCCTTTCAAGCTTTGAAGCCAGATATTGACTGCTGCTCTTTATCCATAAAAGTTCTAGATGGCATACCTTTCCAATAGACAGCTATTTTTCCTACACTGTAAACCTGTTGCTTAGTGTAGCCACCCTTGTCAATTATTTTAGCTAGATCTTCTGGATAACTTGCTGAAGCTCTTGCTATCATCTTGCACTTTCATGCTATGGAGGCAGCTTCTTTTTTAAATTCTATGAACCAATATTCTGTTCTTCTAGCTTCCAACTTTTTGTCTGAAATTTCCTCACCTCTCTTAGCCTTTATAGAATTGAAGAGAGTTAGGTCCTTGTTCTGGGTTAGGCTTTGGCTTACGGGAATGTTGTGGCTGGTGTGATCTTCTAGCCAGACCATTCAAACTTTCTCCATATCAGAAATAAGGCTGTTTTGCTTACTTATCATTTGTGTGTTCACTGGAGTAGCATTTTAATTTCCTTCAAGAACTCTTCCTTGGCATTCACAACTGGGCTGTTTGGCACAAAAAGCTTAGCTTTCAACCCATCTTGGTTTCAGTACTCCCTAATTAACTAAGCCTCAATTAACTAATCTTAATTATTTCTAGTTTCTGATTTGAAGCAAAAGACATGTGACTCTTCCTTTCACTTGAGTACCTAGAGGCCACTGCAGGTTTATGAATTGGTCTAATGTCAATACTGTTGTTTCTCAGAGAATACAGAGGTCTGAGGGGAGGACAAGAGATCACAGGACAGCTTATGGTTGGAGCAGTTGGTGGGGCACTCAGAACACACACAATTATTGATTAAGTTTGCCACCTTATATGGCTTTTGGCACTCCCAAACAATTATGATAGTAATATCAAAGATCCCTGATCACGGATCACCATAACAGATATAATAATAATATAGTTTATTGTGAGAATTACCAAAATGTGACACAGAGACACAATTTGAACACATGCTGTTAGAAAAAATGGTACTAAACAGTACAAATAGACTTGCTCAATGAAGGATTGCCACAGGCCTTCAATTTGTAAAAAATGCAATGTCTGTGAAGCACAATAAAGCAAAATGCAATAAAACAAGGTTTTCCTGTATTGCTCTGAACAGTTATCTTTTAGATCCATTAAAATGATGAACTTTTTGGTTGCCTTTTTTAAATGCCCTTTTTTCCTTCAGGTAGATTCACATTTCTGACCTGTTTCATTTTCATCTGATGAAAAATTCTTTTAATATTCCTTGCAGGGCAAAGCTGCCTGTGATAAATTTCCTCAGGTTTTGTTTGTTTGAGGAAGCCTTCTTTCTCTTTTACTTTTGAAAATAATTTTGCTGGATATAGAATTCCAGGTTTGTGGAGTTTTTCTTCTATGCTTTAAACATCTCACTCCACTGTCTTCTTGCTTTTATGGTCTCAATGAGAAGTTCTTATCCTGATTCCTCTGTAGATATGCATGCTAAAGAGTCTGACCTCATTTTTGGTGGGGGAGATGTTTGACTATTGATAGCTTTTTAAGTCTCTCTATTCCCTCTTTCACATTTACCCCAGATTTGGGAAGCTGGTAAGAAGATCTGGGTACTCACCTATTTGGCATTAGGGGAGACTCAAACCACACAAACCATGGCCTGCCTGTAGAAACTCTCAACCCTATGCCCTAACTACAATAAACACTTCAAGTCAGTCTCCTTACATTCCCTCAAGCCTTGTTTGAACCTGCTTAGGAACCACTCTTTTCTCATACCTCTCATCAGAAACCCTCATAATGCAACAAATAAGCCTTTTCATGCCCTCTTGGTACATGGGTGGCATCTCAGTCTCAATATTCAAATTAAATTTTAGATGAGAGTCCATCCTGATTCTGAAAAGTTATCCCAACAGTTAGGTGTCCTCCCTCAACCACAGCCTGGTTTTCTACAGTTGGAAAATCATCTACGTAAACACACACACATGCACACACACACACCCTTATGTTAGTAAGATCTATATCTATACATGTATACACACACTAATATAGGAAGTAAATATCAAACGGAACTTTTGCACCAACCTGATATGTGCACACATACATACACATACACACTGCTTGGTGTTCCTGGAATTTCCTGGATCCTGGATCCGTGCTTTGGTGTCTTCTGTTAACTTTGTAATGTTCTTCACCATTATTACTTTAAAAATTTTATTTACTCTATCCTTTCTTTGCTCTCCTTCTGGTGTTATAATTACAGATATGTTGCACCTTTCAAAATTGCCCTGCAGTTCTTGGACATTCTGGTCTGTTTCTTTGTTATTTTTCCCCTTTGCATTTTATCTTGGAAGGTTTCAGTGGACATATCTTTATGCTCACTCACTCTTTTCTTGGCTGTATCAAGTCTACTGAGCAACCTATCAAAGGTATTCTTCATGTTACCCCGTGTTTTATTTCTAACATTTTCATTAGCCTGGACAACATGGTAAAACCCAGTCTCTAGAAAATATTTTAAAAATTAGCTGGACGTAATAACATCCATCTACAGTTCAGCTACTCAGAAGGCTGTGATGAGAGGATCACTTAAGCCCTGGGGTTTAAGGCTGCAGGAGCCATGATTGTGCCATGGTCCTCCAGCACAAGGTCCTGTCTAAAGAATAAATTAAAAAAAAATTTTTTTTAAAGAAATGCAGATTCTGAAAGCAATTTGTACACACTAAGCTGTTACAAGCACTGACATTGAGTCCTGGGTCTCAAACATACTTGTATGCCAGAATTATCAAAGAGCTTTGGAAAAAAAGAAAAAAGGAGCCTATCTCCCAAACCCAGGGATTCTGGTATAATCGGTGTATGCGTATCTTGGGTATCAGGAATTTTAAGAAGTTCCCTTCAGTGACAGCAGTGAGCAGCCAAGTTTGAGAACCACCAGTTTAAAGGCATCCATGGAGAATAGGGAGGGAATTGGGGGCAGTGCACATACGTGAATGTCCCAACCTGTGAGACAGTATAGCATATGCAAGAATCATAGGCAAGCCCACATTCAAGAGCAAGGTATAAGGAGAGAGACAGGGAATATGAACAAAGAGGCAGGTAGCATTCAGCTATTAAGGACTCACATGACAGATGTGAGTGTGTAGATGAGCTTTGGAATGGAAGTAACAGACTTGTAATTCAGAGCTTTTATAGGACTAAACCCAGAGGCTGGGAGAGCAGATAGGAACCCAGGGCAACATTGAAGATGGACACCTGAACGCAGGCATTGGTAGAAAGAACTGACAGAAGATAAGTATAATAATAATCAGGAGGTAAATCATTAGGTCTTGATCATTGATTCATTGGAAAGGTGTAAAGACAAAAGCTAGGGAGGGAATCTCAGACATGCCCAGTGGGTTTCCTGGGGTGACCTACAAGTTTGTGATTAATTATATTTGGGACACATTTGGCGTTGGATACTTGTGAAGTGTGCACAATGTTCATACTTCGTGCACACTTGTTTGTGCCAATGTTCATCAGATGGCTGAACAGGAAAACCTGGAGTTCAGACAGAAAGTCCAGGTGCAGGTCGTAGATTTGGGATTCATCATCAAGTAGACGGAAGAGGATGCCATTCAATGACATGAGGTAGCTTAACGGGAAGCCAAATACTGAACTTCAAAAAATATGAAAGGAGAAGAATGAGAAAATTAGATCACAGAGACAAAGGGGTGCTCAAGAAACCTAAGGCGTCAGAAAGCCTATCACAGAGAGGGGCAGATGCTGCTTGGGTTTAGCAATGGTGAGCTTATTTGCAATCAATCTCTCAGTAAAATGGTTGGGAGAAAACCAGATTTCCTTGGGTTAAGACATAAAGGAGTCAAGGAGGGTGGACCACATTTTCTGCCACACTGAGTGTCCTAAGATAGTATCCATGTAAATAAATGATTGAAAAAATGCAGCATCACAGCTGAAACAGAAAGGAAAAAAGTAATGACTGTGTGTGAATGGTGAAAATAAAGGTGTCTTTTTGATATGAGGGAACTTGACAAGTTTCTAAACCGATAAAAAAGTGCCAGTAGAGAAGAGACGGTTAAAGACACAGGACATGAGGGATATAAACATAAAAATCTGACTTGTGTAGGCTCACAAAATCCCTGGCTCCTTCTGGGTCTCTCACAAATCCCCGACATTCTTTTACTGTACGTTAGGGTTGGGGAAAAATTAACTAGAAAAAAAACCATCTGGAGCTCTTTGGCAGTTTCCTGGGGAAGGGCAGTATGGAGGGGTGTGGCAGGAAAGCAGGTGAGTCCTATGAAGGCAGGCACAGGTCTCTGAATGTGGGCAAAGGATGGAGGGTGCACACCTAGCATCTCATTGAGAGCAGTCACTCTGGGGCATGAGTAGAGTAGATGTGGACACTGACCACAGGAAGAGGCCGTAGACAAGTCTCTCAAACTGTCTGGGCCCTTGGAGGCACAGGGGAAGCTCCCTGCAGTGGGTGGTGCAGGGGTTGCCATGTGGGGAGCAATAGCAGGTGAAATCCCTGTCATACGGCTATGAGAGTCCAGAGGTGAGAAAAAGAAGCTTCCAGAGCAGATAAGGAAAGGAGGCGTTTCTAGAGCATAGTGGCAGGAAAGGCAGAATGCACAGTTCTCTCCCTGGAATGAGAAGTAAGAAGGCCAGGTGGATGCAGGATAGCAGATGTGCTTGATGGCAACAGGGAAGGTCACTGAATGACAGTTTTAGTGTGAGTGCCGGCAGGGAGTGTGGAGGAAGGGTTAGATTCTGGACACGTATCAGAGAGAGGTTGAGCCAACAGCATTTGCTGATGAATTGAATGTGGGGTGGGAATTGTAAAAAGAAGCAAGGGTGTTTGCATTGTTTTTTTACCTGAGCAACTGGAAATACAGACTCCATTAAAATTTTTGGGAAGGAATGCAGCTGCAGCAGATTTAAGACAGAAGCAGGCGCTGTTCTGAGCATATTCAATGTTATAATGATTTATCTCCACGGAGGACTAAGACCTTTTGAATAATGCTGAAATATCTTCTATTCATTTTAATAACAGTCTAAACTTCTTGCCTTAGTTTTTTTTTTTTTTTTTTTACATAGCTCAATGTTATACAGCTAACAATAACTCTTAAAAGGTAGCTTTCATTTCCTGAAGCAATTTAGGATTCTGTTTTTCTCCTCTAAAATGATGGCAATAAAACTGGTTTTTCCCTGTGTTCAAAACTGTGAGAAATAGATCCTTGTGTCTGGGATCAAGCACCATGCAAATGGAGAAGGAAGCTTTGTCGGGGGAAATGTGTGTCCCAAGTTGAGGGATTTGTCGGCTCAGCCTTGGCTCCTAATTCTACTCCATGAGAAACCTGTCCCTGGTTGAATAAAGCCTTGGCTTGGGGTCTCTGTGATAAGGCTCAGCAAGGCAGGGAGGACTGGGAGCCTGGAGGGTTTATGTGAGCCCACCAGGGACCCCTGGCCCTACAAAGCTCCTTGGAGGAATTCCTCTCTAAGATGGTGGCTCTGGTCATTTGTCTGTTCAGAGCTGGCTACAATTTTCCACTTTTTTGGTCAGATTCAGTCTCCAAAATGGACTGCAAAGAAGCAGGCTTAAGAAGCCCTTGGCATTCTCTACCCTCCCACTACTGATTTTGTTCAAGGCACTGTCAGCCCCACAGAAGATCACAGATCTACACCCCCTAAGAGTCCATGAACAGCATTCAGAGATTCCACAAACTTGAATGAAAAAACTTATACCTTTTTTCATGTAAATCTAACAAAATATTAGAATTTATTTCTATAATAAATGCCAGCAAAAAAGAAAAAAAAACTGAAATATTAGTACCTGTGTCTTTGTCACCAATAAAAATCACAGATATTTTTATGTTATTAACATTGTTATTTACTACATTCATGAAAAGTTACACATATTATAAGTTCACAGCTTTTCAGATAATTAAATAAGAATATCTCATAGTAACTTATTTATTTTTAGTATGTATTTTATTTTATGTATCTAAAAATATTCTTCTGAGAAAGACTCCACAGGCATCTAAGCTGCTGGAAAACAGAAATAAATTTTATTATTATCATAACCCCAGTCCCAGGGCAATACACAACATGGCTGATGCTTAGCTAATGTTTGTGGAATGAATAAATGAAGATACTTTCATTTCAATTTTCCAAGGCTCCAAATTAACCTAAAAGTTTAAAATTGCTGGAAACATGGAGTGCCTAGAGTGAGTTTTTAAAGATAGACATTGTCACAGGACAGGAGGTTTAGCACCAAAGATTAGCTCCTCTTCCTTCATCTTAAGGGGGCTGCAGAAGAGCAGTGGTCCCTCTTCTCTAACTGCTTCTTGCTGATTATGGCTGTAGTCCCTGACTAGCACTGGAAGGGTAGAATCTCCAGATATCTGATCTAAGGGGCCCAAAGGCAGGATGCTCTCATTTTCTGGGTCAGAAGACAGGGTATGCTGGAAGACTGGTGCTAGCATTTTCCTTATCTGGAACCTAGAAGATAGAAACTTTACTAGGAGTCTAAACAGAAAAATCAGCACTCCTATGCCCACACACAGCATCATGTTATTTAATTACGCATTTGTAAAACAGCAACCTTAAGTTTTCTAGGGTTTACAAATGTACGTCATAGTTTCCTGCTCTTGTGCCTGTGGGGACTCATAAGAAACAGGTTTAATCCTAGACAAATGTACTCAACCAGTAATTCCCTAAAGTGTAAGAGCATGAGGGTACTTAACTATACCCAGTAAGAGCCCTTTCATGTCGTTGTAACTAATCCTCAGGGGATCTATTTATTTTTTAAAGTTTTTAGTAACACTGAATTTTATTTATTTATTTTGCTTTCTGCATGGTTTTTATAATTGTCGAAAGGCATTTTGAACCTAGCCTAAATTTTAAAGGGCCATAGTGAGGTGTGTCTGATGTTCTGTTTTCTACTTTATGTCCTGGCTTGAGTTAGGGTATTTTTTGGTTGCTTGTTTTTATTTCTTTTGGATTTTCTTTGGCCAGGAGGCTTAGAGTCAAAAGACTTAAAAGTCAATTAAACATTCTAGGTCAGGTGGGAATGTAAGTGACCAGGTCCTCATTAACCCTTAAAATCCTTTGAAGCAATACAAGAGTCAAAAATTAAAAGCCAAAAAAGTTACACATCAGGAAAAACGAAGAGCAGAGAATCAAGCTATTTTGGGGGAAAATACCAATCCCATAGACCTCTAAGGCAAAGCGCTTTATCATCAGGCCACAACAGTCAGAATCACAGGAGCTGATGAAAGAGCTGAAGGAGAGAGCCATCACCCCAGGCCTTTATAAGGGGAGAAACATCTGAAAGCAGCAAGACAGAGCAGTAGTTGAATCTAGGAGACACAAATACAAGAAGTTTTAAAAGAAGCTGGTTATAGCATTAAAAGCAAAGTTTTCCATAATTTAGCAAATCAATACCTACACAGGCCATGTTTGGCTGGTTTAGAGCAATGGTTTGGGGATTGGAGAACTTCCGCCTGGATGGCTTAACACACAGTATCCTGGACCCCACCTGAGTTTCCGGTACACAGATCTGTAGTGAAGCCTGAGTGTCTTCATTTTCAGTAAGTTCCCAGGTGTCACTGACTCTGCTGCTCTGGAGACCACAGGTTGTGAGCCCTGGTCCGAAAATTCTATTTCAAGTCACTTCATTTCTACAATTTCACTGTCCTATCTTATCTCAGCATGAGGACCCCCATCTACTTAACCTACAGTTCATATACCTTTTATCAGATTAACACTTGGCCAATTCCTGCTGTGGCCGATACTCAGTGCAACATGCTTGTGCTTTGACCTTGCATAGAGTTGATCAAGCAGGGCCTTTCTATGCGTAGTAAGGCCTAACAGTAAGCCAAAGATACACTGAATATGACCAAATACAAAAAAAACCTGCTAGTGATTTTTGTGCATTGATTTTCTATCCTGAGGCTTTGCCAAAGTTGCTTATCAGCTTAAGAAGCTTTGTGCTGAGGCGATGGCGTTTTCTAGATACAGGGTCATGTCATCTGCAAACAAGGACAATTTGACTTCCTCTCTTACAGCTTGAATACCTGTAATTTCTTTCTCTTGCCTGCTTGCCCTGGCCAGAACTTCCAATACTATGTTGAGTAGGAGTGGTGAGAGAGGGTATCCTTGTCTTGTGCCAGTTTTCAAGGGGAATGCTTCCAGCTTTTGCCCTTTCAGGATGATATTGGTTGTGGGTTTGTGATAGATGACTCTTATTATTTTGAGGTATGTCTCTTCAATACCTAGTTTACTGAGAGTTTTTAACATAAAGAAATGTTGAATTTTATCGAAGGCCTTTTTTGCATCTATTGCAATAATCATGTAGGTTTGCTTTTAGTTCTGTTTACGTGATGAATCACATTTATTGATTTGCATATGTTGAACCAACCTTGCATCTTGGGGATGAAGGCAACTTGATAGTTCGTGGATAAGCTTTTTGATGCATTCCTGTATACCAACAATAGGCAAGCAGAGAGCCAAATCATGGATAAACTTCCATTCACAATTGCTACACAAATATTAAAATATCTAGGAATACAGCTAACAAGGAAGTAAAGGAGCTCTTCGAGGAAATCTACAAAACACTGCTAAAGAAAGGACACAAACAAATGGAGAAACATTTCATGTTCACAGACAGGAAGAATTAATATAATGAAAATGGCCATACTGCCAAAGTAATTTATAGATTCAATGTTATTCCAATTAAACTCCACTGATGTTCTTCACAGAACTAGAAGAAGCTATTTTAAAATTCATATGGAATCAAAAGACAGACCAAATAGCCAAGACAATCCTATAGAAAAAGAACAAAGTTGTAGGCATCACGCTACCCAACTTCAAATTATACTAAAAGGCTACAGTCACCAAAACAGCATATTTGTACAAAAACAGACACACAAATCAACAGAACAGAATAGAAAACGCAAAAATAAGACCACACATCTACAACCACTGATCTTTAACAAACCTGACAAAAGCAACAATGGGGAAAGAACTTCTTACTTAATAAACGGTACTGGGAAAACTGGCTAGCCATATGCAGAAAATTGAAACTGGACCCCTTTCTTGCACCTTATACAAAAGTTAACTCAAGATGGATTAAAGACTTAAATATAACACCAAAACTATAAAAACCCTAGAAGAAAATCTCAGCGATACCATTCAGAACATAGGCACAGGCAAAGATTTCATGACAACAATGCCAAAAGCAATTGCAACAAAAGCAAATATTGACAAATGATTAAGTAAACTAAAGAGCATCTGCACAGCAAAAGAAGCTAGCATCAGAGTGAATAGACAACCTACAGAATGAGAGAAAATGTTTGCAATTCATCCATCTGACATAGGTCTAATATCCAGAGTCTACAAGGAACTTAAATTTACTAGAAAAAAAACCACTAAAAATTGGAAAGAGGACATGAACAGATACTTCTCAAAAGATGGTATATGTGCAGTCAACAAGCATATGACAAGAAGGTCAACATCACTGATCATTAGACAAATGCAAATCAAAACCACAATGAGAGACCATCTCACACAAGTCAGAATGGCTGTTATTAAAAAGTCAAAAACTACAGATGCTGGCAAGGTTGTGGAGAAAAAGGAAACACTTATAAACTGTTGGTGGGAGTGTAAATCAGTTCAACCATTGTGGAAGACAGTGCAGTGATTCCTCAAAGACCTGAGGCAGAAATAACATTTGACCCAGGAATCCCATTACTGGGCATATACCCAAAGGAATATAAATCATTCTATTATAAAGACACATGCATGTGTATGTTCACTGCAGCACTATTCGCAATAGCACACACATGGAATCAATCTAAATACCCGTCAATGATAGACTGGATAAAGAAAAATTGGTTCATATTTGCCATGGAATACTATGCAGCCATAAAAAGAAATGAGATCAGGTCCTTTTCAGGGACATGGATGGATTTGTGGGCCATTATCCTCAGCAAACTAATGCAGGAACAGAAAACCAAACACCTCAGGTTTAGCTGAATGAGAACACATGGACACAATGGGGGTAACAACACACACTGGGGCGTGTTGTGGGGGAGCGAGGGAGAGCATCAGGAAGAATAGCTAACGGATGCTGGGCTTAATACTGAGGCAATACTTGTGCAGCAAACCACCATGGCACACATTTCCCTATGTAACAAGCCTGCACGTCCTGCACATGTATCCCAGAACTTAAGTTGAAGAAAAAAAGCTGTGCCGTTATTGACTCTGTTTCACAGCATTAGGGAGAGCTGATGATGGTTTAGGCTGCAGTTGAGTCGTTTCTGGATCAATAGCTGTGAATCGCATTTTTACCCTGTATTTTCACGGTCATCGTTTTCTCTAAGGCCAGAGCGCCCAGTAAACAAGGGTTTTTGTTGTTGTTGTGGTCGTTTGTTTGTTGTTTCAGAGTGCCCTCCACGTCCCTTCCAGCATTTATTTTCTAAACTTACGTTATAGGCATGATTCAATATGCTCAGATACAAAGAGTCAGTCACGTTATTTGCTTCAGGTTTTCACTTTCGTTTAGATCACAGGCCCCTAAATTTTAACTACGGTTTATGAAATAAACACAAAGCATGAAGTTTTTACCCAAGGTCAAATAGTGTGTCTAGAAAAATTCCAGGACATGTTGCTCACGTCCCACTATCTCATGCTCAATCTGCAAGATTCCTAAGAGAGTTCAGTTCTTCTGTTGTTACAGAGCTGAACTTGTGTCCCCCTGCCCAGCGCAGCAAACACTGGCGCAGGGCTCAGGTGCTAGAGAAAGTGAGACATTCATTTCGGGGAAGCTAATGCTTAAGAAATGGACTTCCCGATGGCTTACAGGTAAGAGTTTTTAAAGGTGGGGAGGTAGGCGTTTCAGGCAACGTGACAAACCATACATAGAGGCTGTACACTGATAAGTGGGATATCTCAGAGTGGAGTCCTCAGGTCAGAGGTGTATTCAAAGATCTTCTGATTTGCAATTGATTAAGGAAGGGAATCTTTGTCTAAAGACTTGGGGTTCAGCACGAAAGAGTGTGAAGTCTGGACTGTTGGTGTGACCTCCTTCAGGCCCCTTAGGAAGATATTGAGACCAAAGAATGGCAGTCACGGCTCGGTCCTTAGCTGCCCCTTGTCCAGGTGCCAACTGATGCACTTGGTGGGGTCCAGGTTTCTAAAAAACAACTCAGGGATATACGTTAAGATATAATCTTTAGTTTCTGTAGGGAATCCAACATCTTGTGACTACCTTCCTTGGCGACAGTTTTTAGCTACGATTACCTTCTTGCCTACTAAGTCACTCAATTACTTCTCAGGGCTGGCTAGGTGCCTGGATATCTTTTAAAGAAACTTAAAATTGTCCTTTATTTCCATGCTTACGGGCGCAGCAGGCATCTAAGACAGGTCTCAGCTCTGTCTCACTGTAGTATATTGAATGGCTCTGAAGTGTTGAGAACCTGCACGCTGACTTACAGATTTGATGTTGATTAGAATTGGTTTACCATCCATCCATCCAGTCACTCAATAACTCCCAACAAGAAAAATTCATTGTATGAGGGGCTGTGGGAATCAAAGACTTATAACACAGGGATGTCTTACCTTGAGGAGCTTATCATTTGATAGGAAAATATACACAGACAAGTGATTGCAGAAGCAGCACAAAGAGATACAATGAGAAAGTTAAGTTTATCCAGAAGAGGAAGTGTGGTAAATAGCTTAGACTTTGAAGGAAGGAAGATCTAAATATCAAATCCAGTCCTTGTTAGGCAGCAGGCACTTACCTACTGCCAACTTTTTTTTCATTTGTAAAAATAAATAGTATGTAGAGTTATATAAGAGTTTGCGATATTGTAAGATGCTGTTTAGTAAGGGTTGTACTCTCAAAAGAATGCTGTGGTTAACGTTAGGCGTGATATTCAGATTAAAACTGAGTGTTTCCTTCACAGCCATTTTCCTATCTCCCAGAACCAGACCACATCCCCTTCCAAGCTGCCCTTGTTCCTTCTGCCTCCCAGCCTAGCGCTTGTTCTCACTCTCCTGCCCTCTGCAGCCTTGCTACTGTAGCCTTGGCAGCCCTTTTGTCTGCGGAGGATCATGAGGAGGGGCAGCACGCAGCCGCGCGGGAGGCAAGGTTAGGACGCCTTGCCACTCGGGCTGTGTGCTGCTTCTGGACTGAATTTAGAGACATAAGAGTGAATTAAGCCACCACATGAACACACACACACACATACACACACACACACACATACACACACACACTCTCTCTCTCTCTCACATATACACTCTCACACACTTTCTCACACACACTCATACACACTCACACACTCAACACACACACATACACTCTCATACACACATACACACTCACACATACACTTGCTCTCACACACACATACACACACTCTCACTCACACCCACTCTGACACATGTACACACACACTCTCACACAAGCACACTCACACACACACTCATACACACATTTCACACACACACTCGCTCTCACACACACATACACACACACTCACACTCTCACATGCACTCTGACACACACATACTCTCACACACACACTCTCCCCCACACACTCTCATGTACTCACACACTGTCTCACACACTCACACTCTGGCACACACTCTCACACACACACGCACACACGCGCACACACACACACGTGCATCCCATGAAGAATGGAATTGCGTGCAGCCTGGCAGCTCTCCCTGCTGGAAGCAAGTCTGGGCTTGCTCAATGCTGAGCACAGTCTGTTTCAGGCTAGCACAGATACGTGGAGGCCTCTGTCAGGTCCACCCGGTTGAGCCGACACACCATCCAACCCCACCCTGAGCTATGTCTTTTGACTTCGTCTAAAAAAGGCACAAAGCACAGCTGGAAATAAATGTGATACCGGAGGCAGCACCAACTGGGCAGCAGCCGCCTCACAGGCATCTTCTTCTGTGATCCGGGTCCTCCTCTCCGAGCCTTCCTTCTTGCAAAAGCACACATGCCCATTCCTGTCCCGAAAGACATGAGCATTCAGGAAACACACCATCTACTTCTAAGGGAAAACACACTTTGGTGAACTTGAGATACAGTAGGAGGTACGCAAATGAGTAATAGCACCTGTGCACCTTCCGTCTCCACAACGGTGCGCCTCCACAGAAATATCCAATTTCAGATTCCTCGTCTCATTATGAAGTGACAAGAGTTTCATTTACAATGCCAAAGAAATCTATTGCTGATTTCAGTCACAGCCGGTCATGGGGTGACGCGACTGCTGTACTCCAGCATGATGTGGACAGTTTATGCATGCAGCATGATGACAAATTAACCCACCAAGAAATACAAATGTGTACAGTTACGTGTAATACACTCATGCGGTGCCTGTCATGCATTAGGGAGAGGAGTAGACCCTGATGACCTCACTGTTTTCAGCCAGCAGTGGATGAACAAGAGCTTAGTGCAAAGCACACAGCAAACGGAGGAAGGTACCTCCCCTTTCCAGGACGGTTGTACTCCAGGCATGCATCACCGAATCCATCCCTGCCATCCATTGTGCCCACAGGGTCTGTACCCCGAATCCATCCCTGCCATCCACCGTGCCCACAGGGTCTGTACCCCGAATCCATCCCTGCCATCTGTCGTGCCCACAGGGTCTGTACCCCGAATCCATCCCTGCCATCTGTCGTGCCCACAGGGTCTATACCCCGAATCCATCCCTGCCATCTGTCGTGTCCACAGGGTCTGTAGCTCTAGGACTGGCTTTACCCCTCTTCTCCTTCCTCTGTAGTTATATGGGGCTTTGTTTTTACTTTCTTAAGGTCATTTTAGATTCAGGGCTACATATGCAGGTTTGTTGCATGGAAACATTGCAGAATGCTGAGGTTTGGGCGTCTGTTGAACCCATCACTTAAATAGTGAATGCAGTACCCAACAGTCATTTTTCCAACCATTGTCTACCTCCCTTCCTGCCTCCTTTAGGAGTCCCCAGTGTCTATTGTTTCTATCTTTGTGTTCATGAGTACCCAGTGTTCAGGCCCCACTTACATGTGAGAACATGTATTTGATTTTCTGTTTCTGCATTAATTCATTTAGGATAAAGGACTCCAGGTGCTTCCATGTTACTGCAAAGAATATGATTTTGTTTTTTATGGTTTCATTGTGTCCCACAGTATGCATGCACCACATTTTCTTTATCCAATGCACCAATCCAGTCACCCGGTTTGGTTCCCTGCCTTTGCTATCTTGAATAGTGCTGTGATTAACATACAATTGCACCTACCCTTTCAGTGGAAAAATGGATATTCCTTTGGGTATATAGCCAGTAGTGGGATTATTGGGTTGCAAGATGGTTCGAAATTCTTGGACAAATCTCTGAACTGCTTTCCACCATGGCTGAACTGATCTATATTCCCATTGGCAGCATGTAAGTGTTCCCTTGTCTCCAAAGCCTCGTCAGCATCTATTGCTTGACTTTTTTTTTTTTTTTTTTAAAGAGACTTGCGCTCACCCTGTCACCCATGCTGGAGTGCAATGTTGTGATCATGGCGTTTCTAGACTTTTTAATATTAGCCATTCTGCCTCGTGTGAGACGGTATATCACCGTGGTTTTGATTTGCATTTATCTGATGACTGGTGATGTGGAGCCTTTTTCCATGTTTGTTGGCCATGTGTGCATCTTCATTTGAGAAATGTCTGTTGTTTTAACCAGCAGTTATTTTAAATGCATACTGATTTCATTAATCTATTTGAATAAAGTCACTAGAATAATTTCAAACTGAAGCTTTTTCAGAGAGTTCTAGAGACCCAAGCCCATGCCACTTTACACAGACATGCGCAGGTCCAGACATTTATTCAGCTTTCATTACTAGCAAAGACGCAGAGCATCCTAACTGGACCTGAATTCTTAGAGAAGAATCAGGCGCATCAACAAATAGATGAGACTTCCCAGTTGCATGACAGAGTGGAATTCACCATCTCATGGTCCAAGCATTCTGCTCCTTAAGTTTTAGTGTTCTGGTTTATAGGTAAATAAAATGTTCTCAGGGGCTTTGAAAATAGTGGTGCTTATTAAAATGATGATGCACTGTTTTTCTTCCCCTGCCTCTGGAAATCGGGCTCACTATGTGTTCCTCCTTTGGAAAACACCAGCCTTTCAGTGTGCCCACCTGGGAGTGGCGCTCATGAGCTATTCTCATGATATGAACGGTTCTTGGTGCCCGTCTCATTCCAACCAAACTGCAGAGGAAGAAACATGAGCTTGCCATTCACATATTCAAGGTGAACTGCAGGAGAAGTTGGAATTAATGCCAGGGAAAACCATCTAGGTGGCTCAGGGTGCAAAGTCATGAAATTCACAAGTTTTTCCCAAAAAGAGCTCGACCATTCAAAGTACTGGACTGCTCGCACACAAGTGCCTCCTGCAGGGAACTCCAGGATCTTAAGAGAGTTCACTTCCTTACTCCACAGTGTTTCTGAATCATTTTCATGTACAACAGTTGGAGTGTCAGGTGCGGGTAGGGGATGCCTAGTAAGTGCTAAGAACTAATGGTTAAAGCCTGCTCGAGGAAACAGAATTCTATGGCTGTTCCCCTAGGTTGCCAGTGACTTCGTGAGTCCCCAAAGGTAAATGACAGCTAACTATTGGGTGGGAATCACCACTGCACAGAGAGAAAAGTCGGGGGAGGTGTAGTGAAACAAGCATCGACGTGCAGAGAGCAAACCTGGGCTTGTATCTTTTGGCTGAGAAGCCATCTGATCATCAATGCTCTCCAGTACGTCAGCTATATAATCACTTACAGACTCTTCCAGGGAACCACCAAGTGCCACGCGCTCCCATATATATCTCATTTAATCTTCACTAAACCTTGGGACACAAATATTAGCATCTCAGTGTTTGCAGTCTTTGAAAGACATTAAATCTATTCAGTAAGTTCATCAGTTAATATGATATAGATCCATTCGTATACATGTATGTGTTTTAACACATCACCTGCCTAGTGGCTAATGCTAGGACTGAAAGAGCAGATGGAGGCTTTCGTAATAAGGTAAGAAATCAGAAGCTTGGAAAACATTATGATTCTGAGAACAGCATTACATTTACTTTGGAAAATGGGATTCATAATTCATCAATACAGGATTTACAAAATAAAGCATTAATAAAGTGTGAACTAAACATCATTAATAGTTGATTATTCACTAAAGAGTTTGTATGACAAATGCATATTTCTAGTGTAAACATATGGAAGTCAGTACAATTAATAAATCTGAGCCCTGTGCATAGAACAGAAAAGATCAAAGCCTTCCTGGTGTTTCAGTTGAAACATTAAGCTCCCCTGTGAAGCTTGAAAATAGTTTCTATGCCTGTTTTCTTGAAAATGATTGATCTTTTCCTTCAAGGCAATGTGAATACAAATGCAAACCCACAAACAGTCAAGGATTAATGTCACTGTGTATTTCAGGTCATGCACTTATCTGTGCCTGCAGATACATCCATGGCATATGTTCACATATGTCAATTTCTGGGTGACTGTCATATGTATGCAAAGAAGCTTTTATTAAAAACGAGAGATTACAGAGATTATACATTCCTCCTGCTTTCCACCCAACCCCCCATCCTTGCGTCTGCTCCTTAAACCTATACCTCCACCAAAAGTTACCATAGCACAACGAAAGAAACATAAACTCAAAACCATTCATTTCTTGCTAGGAGCTCAGGCAAATGGACCTGCAAAAGAGGATGCCCACACTGTGAAAGCTAAAACCCATGGTCTGCTTATGTGTGAGATTTACTTACTTTTGCTTTCCCTATAGACAATCGTGACTCTGGTATCAGGGCTTACTCACAGTAGCTTTGGATATGCAATTCCAGAGATTTATTGGACGCATATACATTGTATTTACAAATCTGGGAAAGGTTAGTGTAACTGAAAAACTGAATGAGGATTGCATTTGAAAAGACCGACCACATCTTCATCAGACTCTGATGGTTCCTTAGAAGAGCAGTTGGAATCAGTGAGGCCACAACCTGCCCTGGCACTGGGTGTCAGCATGGGCTAGGCTGGACTAGCTGGGGCAAGACCTGGGCACTAAGCATCATTTGCCAGCTGAACTAGACCCATCATGAGAGGTGGAGACAGCCAGTTGGCTCAGGTGTCACCAGGACAAAGAGACTCAGCTCCATGATACCTTTAATGTGCTGATTCACCCCAGCAGAATAGCAGGCCTGATGACCCTGCATCTCCTCCACTGCTCTTCATCATCTTCTTCTGTGACTCCCCCACGCTCGCTCCCAGATTTATGAGACATCGATATTTTTCTGTTACCCAGATAATCATCTCTATCCTTTCACCCAACTTATTTTCAGAGTAACCACTATGGTTAAGGTTGCAAATTGTTAAAGAAAAGGAAAATGGTGGCCATTTTTAGGCACTATCATGACACTTTAATAGACTGCTTCCCAGATCTTTCCAGGGCTCCGTCGTTTCCCACAACTTCCCAGATTGTCATTTTGAAAACTGCCTTTTTATTGAATCTCCTCCACTCACATAAACTATGACTCATTTCACCAATCACAAACAGCACCCCTGAAAATTGGCAGAAGCCTAAATAAATCTCAGGAAAAGAAATCACACAACATGAGCAATGAGTAGAATATGGTAATTATGCTTTTCCTTTTTCTCATTTTAAAATCATTTTATTGAGTCTTTCAAAAATAGATTACAAAATCTATCGCAATCTGTAAGGGAGGGTCTTAGTTCTGTTCATCAAACTGAAATGTTCATTCTTTCAAGAGGATGGTACAGAGTCATAGACCGAACCCCTGATCTTGATAAGTGCAGGAGACGTACCCACTTGAGGATGCCTGCCATGATCCTCTCCACAGTGAGTCAGCTCCTGAGGCTAACACCAGTGTTATACAAAATCTTCCACATTTGAACTTGCAGAAAACCCGTAAAAGTATCAGTTTCTAGATTTCGGTATGGCTCCATTCCACCTCATCCTGGAAATACTTATCTAAATATTTCCCGGGCTGCATTTCTCAAATGTAGTGACTGTGACATTCGTCTAGTACTTTTTTTAGATTCATATTCAAGAAGGAGTTGAGGGCTGAAGACTGCCACGACTGTGTATTTGTTAATAATCTCCATGGGGGCACTTTCCTAAAATACCAGTTTATCTCATTGTTCTACAAAGACCTAGTTCATCTGTCCAGGATGAAATCTCTGCTTACATCCCTAACCACATGTTGTCCATTCTCCGCACTGTGTCAAGCAGCTGGGAACTCGAAGGGTTCTGTGTAGCTGTGGCACGGGAACCTTTGGTTTTGTTTCCTATTGTATCACAGAATAACGTCTAGTATGGAGCTCTCATGGGGTCAGCATCCTTAGTAAAGCACACCTAGGCACCAGCAATAATACTGGCCGATAAAAATGCAACTCTCAGAGAGGAGAAACACAGCACTCTGCAATGTTGGTGTTATTCACCGTCATCAAATGGTTCTTAATTCAGTAGCTAAAACACCCATGTAGACCATGGGAAGTTGCCATTTCACAAAACTAGTTGATAGTGTTACGAACACTAACTTAGAATCCCTCATGACTGCAATTAATTAAATAAAACACACTGCCCCAACTCAATCATGTCCTGTTCATCACCTCTTTCCTATACTGAGGCCAACATTTGACCACCTGTTTGCAGGTGCTGCTGTACCTGGAATCTCATGGAATTTCATGGATAAGAATTTCACCGAAGAATTGTCATCATGGTAGAACAGTGGCCCCAGCGTCCTCCTCCATGCCTGGGCACACTGGACATGTGGGGGGTGTACATTTGCTGATCGCATATACCACCTGCCCTTGGGCTTCCCATGGGTCCATGTGAAACCTCTTCAGAGAGCCTTTCCTCACAAACTCCAATGGAGCAGAAGTCTTCATGCTCACAGAACTTTGCATAAAACCAACAAGAGGGGCTGCTGCGATTTCTGTCGTGTAGACAAGGCAACTTTCACAACAAAAACAATCAGGCCCTTGATCTGAGCCTCTCCCAGCCAAACCGTGCCTCTTCCTTGAATGCAGCGTTGATTTACCTAATCATATGAATTCTGTGCTTCAAGTCTCCTCCACTCTGTCTCCTGTTGCCCAGTGTTTCTAGAAGTCTTGGTCCATGCCACAGCTCTTTGGTCTCTTTGCTCTTTTCCAGCAGGAACTGGTTGCCATGAAAATACGGAGGCATTCATTTTGGACAAGATTCATCGAAGCTTTTTATGAAATGAAATTACCATTAGTCATTTCTCTTGGCTCTCTGTAGCAGGGGCTGACATACATCCCACAGCTAAGTAAATGGCTCTGGATAATTAACCTAAGAGTCTCTGTGCTGATGTGGCATAAACATAAGGAGCTAAACCTCTGGTTTTAGACAGGCTTATCCAGTTCCTGCAAACCCTTTTCATCTTGTGGATAAAAAGACCCTAGGCGGAGTCAATTGGAAGCATGTGAGGACCTTGGCTCCTGTAGGTGATCTGCAAACTTGAGGGGGAAATTGCAATCAATCAGGGAAATTTTAGTGGGGTAGAATGCAGTCCCTCTGCAATTGCCTCTGACCCCAGACTGACAAAGTTCACCTAGCACATGATAGGGCTAGGGTGAATCAGGGAAAAAGTTTGGGAACCCATTATGTCCCAGCAAAAGCTACTCCCCTTCATCCTGCAAAAGCTACTGACCTGTGAGCAGTGTGAGGAAATACTGTCTCTTTGGAAATGCCCATATATATATATGTTTGTGTGTGTGTGTGTGTGTGACATGGTAAAAACCCCATAAAACTGCATACCTCAACTATACCTCGGCTTTCTGTTGAAACTGCTCTCTGTAACCCTAAATGTGACAGGCAAGCAGTCCAAACCCACGCCATCTTGGCCCCTGCGACTTGTAATAAGTAACTAAGGTCTGTAATTTCCATCACTACCTAGACAATGTGTAAACTAACGCTTATCTTGACTTCTGTAAACCACTTAAGTAACAATCAGAATATCCAAAGTCCCCTGGCCCTAGGACTGTCCGGAGCCCCTCACCCTCATCTCTGCCCAGGAGGTGATTTACGGAATCCACTGGCCCTCGAAATGTCTGAAGCCCTTCAACCACATCCCCACCCTTCACCCTCACCCCTGAGGTGGTTTACGGGCATAAAAGATCTTGACACCCTCCTTTTGGGGGCACTGGCTGGAGAGACGCGAGTCCTCCATGACCACCGGCAATAAAGACCCTGCCATTTGGCATACTTTTGTCTTGGTGTTGACTTTCTATGCTCGGTCCAGTACAACACATATATGCGTGTATATATATATATATATATATATATAAACACACAGACACATATTTTTTTTTGATGCAGTAATACTTTTATATACACATATATGCTGATAATCATGAGATTTCAATTAATAACAAAACCCATTTAATTTTCTTTTCCAAGAACTGCAGATGAGTTCAGGTCTAGAAACAAGTCTGTATCAAGTCAATTTTATATTTCTAAAGTGTGCTGCGGGAGGGCTTGCTGGGACGGGGTGTTTCACTTGGCTCCCAGCACCCCTGCATAAAGGCAGGGTCCCAAGAGCCTTAAGAAGCCAGACCAGAGACCTGCTGTGACCCACACCAGCCCAAGCCAGGGCAGCACTGTGAGGGGTGAGAATGAGGGCCAAGACGGCTGCCTGGTGCTCACTTTACGGCCAGCTTTGCAGCATGAATCTCGAAGTCGCCTCATGTCTGTTGGCTTCGGTGCAGCGTTGTCAAAATGAGAGCTCTGGACTAAAGGAGTACCAAGGCTGTTTCAGATCTGAAGCTGTAATCTGAGGCCTATGCAGACACCCTTGACGGGGCAAGTCAGCTCAAACTGTGCTACGCAGGTGTGCTCATCTCACCGGGGCTGATGCTGGTAGACAGCAAGAGACGTCTGGGGAGTCCAGCAGAGTTTCCTAACTTGCCACAGGCAGGTGCCACCTTGCAGCATTCATCCGTCAGTCTCTTTTGGGGGAAAGAATGGTAGTGCATGGGACAATCAAGCCGTAATTAATTGCTGAGCCCCATAATGCTGACTTCAAATCCCATGGCCTGACTAGATAAATCACCGTGACAAATGGATGTGACCACATTTTTTTTTTTTTTTTTCAGATTCAGATGCTGTCACTGAGAAGAGGCAGCAGATGGCTCAGCACAATTTAGCTTTCTCTATAGCCCCTCTGCCCTGGTGAACGGGGGTGATGGTGACTGACATTTCCCACTGCCATGAAAAGTTGGTATAATTATGATAGTTGCCTCTTAATAAACCAGGCATATATTGAACTTAAGACATTGAATCTATTATTCTTATATTATTATCTTCTCTCTTTTTTCAACACTTTTTTTGTTGAAATATAATTCAAACCCCATGCATCACCCTTTTAAAGTGCACAGGATTCAACATTTTTCATTATACTGACAGAGCTGTGCGACTACCACCAGACTCAAGCTTAGACCATGTCCATCACTGCCAAAAGAACCCCATACCCATTGGCAATCACTCCTAAATATTCCCAGTTCTCCCACAACCTAGACACTGTCACTTTTCTTTCTATTTGCATAGATTTGCCTATGCTGCACATTGCATTTATATGGAACCATGTGACTGGCTACTGGCTTCTTTCATTTATGTAACGTTTTCAAGTTACTCCAATTGTAGCATGTGACACTACTTCATTTCCTGTCATTGTTGAATAATATTTGGTGGTAGGCATATACCACATTTCATGTATCGCTCATCAGTTGATACTTAGGTATTTTTCACTTTTTGACTATTATGAATAATGTTGCTATGAACACTAATGTACAAGATTTTGTGTTGGCAAATAATTTTGTTTCTCTTGGGCATATACCTAAAAGTAGGCCATAGGATGAATCATAGGAGACTTCTATATTTAACATTCTTTTCTTTTTTTTTTTTTTTTTTTTTTTTGTTGAGACAGGAGTCTCGATCACATTGCCCAGGCTGGAATGCAATGGCCCAATCTTGACTCACTGCAACCCCTGCCTCCCAGGTTCAAGCAATTCTCCTGCCTCAGCCTCCTGAGTAGCTGGGATTACAAGCACGTGCCACCGTGCCTGGCTAATTTTTGTATTTTCAGTAGAGACAGGGTTTCATCATGTTGGTCAGGTTAGTCTCAAACTCTTGACCTTGAGTGATCCACCCATCTCAGCCTCCCAAAGTGCTGGGTTTACAGGCATGAGCCACGACGCCCAGCCCTATATTTAACTTTCTAAAGAATGGTTGGATTGTTTGCAAAGCAGCTGCACCATTTTGCATCCCAGGGGCAGCCTGTGAGGGCTCCAGGGTATCCACATCCTCACCAACACTTGTCTGTTCATCTTGCCACCATGGTGGTTGTGCAGTGGCATCTCACGTGGTTTTGATTCACATTTCCTGGACGGAGATTGCTGTCCATCTTTCCATGTCCTTTTTGGCCATCTGTATATTCTTTGCAGGCTGTTCAAAACTTTGCCCATTTTTAACTTGCTTATTTGTCTTTCATTATTGAGTTGGAAGAGCTCTTTATATATTCTGGATACAACTTTCTTATTATATATATTATTTAAAAAAATTTTTAAGTTGTCTATTGTCTTTTTAATTGCTTGGGGTATCCTTTGAAGCATAAACTTTTTTTTATTTTGATAATATTTTATTTATTGTTTTTCTTTTGATGCTTGTGATTTTTTTGTCATATCCAAGAAGACCTCGCCTATCGCAAGGCAGCAAAGATTTACAACTGTATTTTCTTCCAAGACTGTTGGAATTTTAGCTCTGAAATTTCAGTTTGTAATTCTTTTTGAGTTAATTTTGTAATAACTGCTTTAAATTATTTGTTTTCTAAATATTATATATGTGCCTTCTCAAAGGCAGTTTTAATTCTGTTTTGCTTTTTCCATGTATAGGTCAGAATTTTTTTGTGTGTCTTGCAATTTTTTTTAGAAACATTATGAATTAAAAATGATATATTGTAACAGCCATGAATACTGACTTCTCCCCTACTCTCCAGTGTTTGTAGTTGTTTATTGACATGTTTGAAAACGTTGTTGAACTATTTTACTGAAGTCTTTCTACCATGCGTAGCCTCTAATGTCAGTCTTCAAAGAGCACAGACACGGGCCTGCATAAAGCCACCATGAAATGTTGGTGGTTTTCTTTCAAGGTTTTTTGTGTCTTTTTCTTGTCTTTGTGCTAAGTTAATTGCTTCTCTGGGTCTCACACCCTGTGGTAAGGCTTTAGTAATTGCCGACTGATTGTTCCATTGTTGTCAACAGTGACCAGGCACACAAATTGCTCTACAATCTCCTTGGCTCAAATTTGGGCCCTCTGCAAAATTAGTTTTTGAGACTGGTCTTTGATGTTTGTTCCTAACCTTAGAGAATGCTTTTTTTTATTGCATTTTAGGTTTTGGGGTACATGTGAAGAACATGCAAGATTGTTGCATAGGTACACACATGGCAGTGTGATGCTGCCTTCCTCCCCTTCACCTATATCTGACATTTCTCCCCATGCTATCTCTCCCCAACTCCCCACCCCCCGGCTGTCCCTCCCCTATTTCCCCCTACAGACCCCAAAGTGCTCCCCTCCCTGTGTCCATGTGTTCTCATAATTCAACACCCGCCTATGAGTGAGAACATGTGGTGTTTGATTTTCTGCTCTTGTGTCAGTTTGCTGAGAATGATGGTTTCCAGGTTCATCCATGTCCCTGCAAAGGACACGAACTCATCAAGAATGCTTTTAAGTTGTATCTTTCCCTGGTTCTCTTTGAGAAACTTCTAGTTTGTCTATGCTTTAGTATGTTTCTGTCCTCAATCTGTTAGTCTTCTTAATAGCTTACCATGAAATCTCTAGTGTTTTCGCAGTGCCCTTAGACTTGAACTTCCCCTCCCCTCCCCTCCAAATAAAGCCAGTTACCTTTAGAACATTCTTATGGCTTGTCTCCTCCCACACCACCCACCAATAAAAGCCTTGAGCCACTTTTCCACAACTGAGAACAGAGACAGTGGGCCCTTTCTCTTAGAGAGACACCTCTGCTTTATGAACAGGGTACTAAGTGGGGGTCAGAAGCCTCTGGTCTTCTAGTGGGGGTTAGACAGAGGAAAAGGCCCTAGACTAGGAGCTAGTGGGAAAGGGACTCCTGTACTCCTAGCTGCACCCATCTCAAATAGAACTTCCATCAACACTGAGATAGAAGAAGGAAGAGAGTGTAGTTAATGACTTAAATGCAGAGACTCTTGCTATTCTGACTGTGATTTAATAGAATTTTCTTGAATAAACATTTCTTTCTTTGCTGTATGCACTAAGGACAGTTTCCAGACACTTTAAATGTTTTTGTACACATAATTTTCAACTGTTATGATTGTTTTACTTAAGAAAGTGTCCACGGACCTCCTCACACACCTGTCTCGAGGTCATATCTCTCATTTCTTTTTAAAGAAGATAATTATAGTTTTAGGCAGTTGAATCTTAAATTTACTTAGAGCTGAACTGATTTGGAGCTAATTCATAATTAAGGCCTCAGTCGGTTTTTCTCCAGTAATGATAGTATTGAGCAGTACAGTGAATACACCCAAGTACAATGTCTAGGTCTACTCGTAACTGGCTCTGTAAACTTCCACAGGGTGTTTGTCTTATCATTACTAGCCATCCATATATTGAATTGGAATATCACTGAGATTTCTGGGAAGCTATGTAAAGCGATTCCATTATGTTTCAGTGACTTTGTGATTTAAAGAAGACCTTTCTCATATGTTGTGTCATTCATCTGTGATATACACCAAGGCCCCGTGGCCTGGAGCCATATCTACTTATTTTCTGATGTTTGGCCTATGGGGTATCACATGCTTTACTGATTCAGACTGACCCATTCCAAGTGAGGCACCCTCTGGTCCTGGTGTCTGATGTCAGCACACCTGCACATCCTGATGCCCCCAAAGTGCCAGCCAGACAATCGGCCTGACCTGCATGTGCTCAGGAGAGCTGGGCTCCCACTGCTCAACAGAGAGGGCATCGAGCTGGGAAGAGGAAGCCACTAATTCTGCCGTTTAAGTTCGTGGTTTTCTTGCAATCATTTCACGGCTCTGAGCCTCCATTTCTCAACTGTAAAGTGGCAACATTTGTCAATATAAATGTCGCCTGTGTTTACAGATAGATTTTGGTTATTTTTTTCACTGAAATAATGTGGGTTCCTGATGGTGTGGTGGCTTAGGACTTATTTAGGCTAGAAATGCCCAGTTGCCAATTTGAAGTTGATCACTCTTCTGAAATACAAACTCCCTGATAGCTCCCGTTCTCCCTGGGACATTGAATGTGAGTACGTGCATGTCAGAAATTGGTTCTGGCTGGTTTTGTCCTTTTCTGTTTGTTTTTGTACCAACCCTGGAAGGCACTGAGAATCAACTCTAGGTAGATGGTAAGGAACAGAAAAGCGTGTTGAGTGTAGGAGCCTCAAAACGACAATACTGACTGCGCTCCTCATCCCAAACCCCGTAACACTTAAGGCTTTGAAGCTCTTCAGAGACTGAAACAGAAGCCCAAGGCTTTTCAAAAGAGTCAGAGGCCGCAGAGGCCACAGCTCCAGGCCTGTCTGCATGCAAGAGAGGCCAGTCTCTGATTCACAGGTACTATATCATCAGAGACTAAGAAAACTTCCAGATAATGATAGAAACTCCAAAATACATTTTTAAATGAATGAATATATATCCTTAACAGTCAGAGTTTCATTTTTTTTGCATGCAGAGTGAATCATTTAATAAAGTTTCTGACAGTGAGTGTAACCTCAGCCTAGCTCCCAGGAGTGGTACCTCCATCCTTTTCCTATACTGGGAATGCAGTGAACTGAGCTGAATGGGGAAGATCCTTCACAGGAAACTGGTAGCAATTCAGGAGGTGATGAAGGGGTCCTTGGGCAAGGGGAGAATAGTTGACGAAGAAACGCCATGTTCAAACAAAAACATAAGAGAAGCCAGCCCAGTGTCAACAGGCTGGAGAAGAGGGGTACCCCCTTGAGGGGTGCCCCCAGTCTGTGGGATAAAGTAGGATGACAAGGAGGATGAGGAGTGGGTTTGCATGGGGATAAAACCTGACAACTAGAGAGGGTGTTATGGGAACGACATCTGAACACGAGGAAAGGTGTTACTGCATCCGCAGCAGACCCTACTCCTCCCAGCAGGAGGGGACGTGGGGAGTTGATGGTACCTCTGCCCATCGCGGCCTAAAATTACTCATGAAACCTGCTTTAGTAAAGGCAGGTATTTTAAATATGTATATTGAAACATTATAGTTAGACATGTTTATGAGGTCCATGAGATATTTTCATACAAGCATACAACATGTAATGATCAAATCTAGGTAACTGGAAAATCCATCGCCTCAAGCATGTATCATTTACTATATTCCAGGTGCTGTACTCAGCACGTTATGTGAAACACACCTTTTAATGTTCTTTAGAGCCACGGGAAGGTGGCATTATCCCCATCTTAAAGACAAAGCATATTGAGGCTTCAAAGATATGTAACTTGCCCAAGTGCTCAGAAGCAGTAGAATCAGAACCTGGGTCTTTTTAAACAGAGCTCATGCTCTTATCCACGTGCCTTTCTGCCTCCTCCAGATAATCAAGGCAAAAGTTACCTGCTGGCCATCAGCTCATCACTGCAGCAGTGGGTGCTTTGTGTGGCATGGGGGCTTCACCCTCAGAGCGGGAAGTCACCTGCTATGCAGCTGCGTGCCTTTGAAGAGGAGTTTAACTTTCAGGAGCACTGCTACTTCTTCTGTCAAAGAAGGATGACACTAAGACATCCAGCCTCATGGTGTCACTGTGGGGATTTGCAGAGACAGTTACATGAAGGAAAGCGTGCTGTCTGAACAAAACAAAAGCTCCATAAATGTTGGCGTTATTATTTGCAGTATTATTGACAGTGTTATTAATATTATGTTTGCAAATCATCATTAGGGCCGGGCCTGGGCTGAAGTGAAGGCTGATTTTATGTCTGTGTGCTGAGATGGATAAGCTTTACTGCTGTTTGGAGGGAGGAGTTGGTTTTCCCAGGGGATGAGATTCCTTTCTCTAGGTCCTCGTGAAGAGTAGTGGGTGGCCAGCTGTGAGTGGAACCTGCCCCGTGTTCTGCAAATGCTCTGTGCTTTGGAGGGGTATCTCCCTGTCCTCACCAAGGGAGCAGTGGATTCTGCCTCCTTCTTCAGATCTGTGAGGGGGTTGTGCATTCCAGCGAGCTTCGTGTCATCTAAATTCCTTTGACCTTTAATAAGGTCACACCATCCTCTATGACCTTCTTCCTGAGTGTCTAGTTGTTCAACTTGTTATGACAAGAACTGAATTTCTTCCAGAAATTTGGTATAGAGTGAACACTACATCTATGGACAAGAAGTAAAAGGAGGAGGAGGAGGAGGAGGAGGAGGAGGAAGAGGAGGAGGAGGGCAAGATGGATTCTGAGTGTGGCTGAGAGATGCCGGCTACCAGCTGCATGGGCAGAGTGCTTTGAATTACCTTTTGATTCCATGCTAAAATTCAATTTCCGTGATTTTACAATATAGGAGCTTGGCTGCATGAACAACTGGCTTTACATATCAATACAGGCTCACAAATTTAGGGACTGAAATTGAGGTGAACAGAGAGACAGAGAGAAAGAGACAGAGAGAAACAGTGGATCCTGCTGGTACCCTGCAGCTCAGCATCCTCAGGAGTGATGTCGCCATGGAAGTGAGCCTAGGAACCCAGTAAGGCAACATCTGGGCTGGATTTCTGGAGCCAGTGCTGACTTAGGATAATGTGCCTGTCAGATGCATTGCCAGGATGGGGTCCGTACCTGCAACTTAGGCCACCACTCAGGACAAAAGGCAGATCACGTCGGGAGCCCAGCCTCGACCAGAGCCCATATTACCCTGCATGGAGCGGGAGAATGTTGTCCTTCTCAGCCATAAGACCAACAACACCTACATGAACATCCCGTTCCAATCCATCCAGGATCTGGCTGGTTCCAGGTAAGACATGCAAATCTGAGATTAGTTTTCATTAATGTTTTAAAAAGGATTTTATCCTGCATTTTCAATGAGCATTGTGAATTGTTAATGATCCTGGTCTTAGTTTGAGGAAAGCCAAAACCTAATATAATTTCTATTTAGAAAACTTGACTCTTCAACCCCTACTTCCAGTAGCCTCTCATCACTGGTGGAATTAAGTCCAGCATCACACCTTGCCTGGAATACACTTTGTGAGCCCGACTCTGACTACTTGGCCAACTCCACTCCTTCCCTTCCTCCCGTCTCTGCTAATGTGTTCTGGCCTTCCAGAACTGTGGAGTCTGCCTTCCAGCTTTGCATCAAATACAAATATTTCATCTCACCTCGGGGGATTTGCAGTGGTTATCCCTGCTGCCTTGGGGGGCTCCTTGGAGAGCCTCAGCTGTGCACACTTCACTTAGGGATCTGCTCGGACGTTCTTCTGCAGATGGGCCCCTCTGATCATTCCACCAAAATCCCAACACGTAGTCCTCGCCTCAATTCTCCCTAGCTCTAGTTCTCATTATCTATTGGTATCGTCTGTCTCCTTGTTTGGCCCTTGTATGGACCCATAGCGTGCAGATACCAAATATATTCACTGCGATTTCTGTTAGCTCCCAGTACCATCCAGGTCCTCAGTTTCAGGCTTCCTTCTGCTCCCAGCCTGGTCTTGGCACTGAATGCCCAGAATAGAGAGGCTGGCATTGTTAGCTCCTCTGATTTCTTAGCTCCATTTCCTGTGCTAGCAGATATTCGTGGCCCTCAGGGTTGAAGGAGGGGGAGGAAGGAAAACCACTATGAGACTTGTAGAGTGGCTGGCTTCCTCCCACACGGACAGGACAGCATTGTGGGTCCCTGTGAGGCCTTTCACTCGGGGACCTACGGCCAGATTCCAATCATTTCAGCTGTGCCTTGTATAAGCCACTGATCTTTCCCTTCCTCCTTCTCTCCGTCCCTCCCTCCCTTTCTTTTTACTGTATTGTATCTTTTCATCATCTTCTGCATTCCATCCTGTGATTTCCCCAGTCTTCTAAATAACATTGTTTTTGTGATTGTTGTTGTTTTAATTTGCATATATTAAGTTTCACTCTTTGTGCTGTAAAGATTAATGGATATGACAAATACGTATATCATGTGTATTGCATGATACCATCATACAGAACAGTTTCAGCACCCTAAAGTTCCCCTTGTTTAACCCTCCCTCCCTCCCTCTGAATCTCTGGCAAACCACTGATCTTTCCACTGTCTCTATAGCTTTGCCTTTCCCAAAAGTCATATACTTAGATTCGTATAGTATGTATTCTTTTCAAACTGGCTACCTTCACTTAGCAATATGTGATTAAGGTTCACATATGTCTTTCCATGGCTTGATAGCTAAAAAATAAATTATTTGGTAATTTACTTTTATTACTAAATAGTCTTCCATTGTATGAACATACCACTTTGTTTATTCATTTATTTACCTTTGAAAGAACATCTTGTTTACTTCTCAGTTTTGGTGACTATGAATAAAGTTGCTAAAACATTCACATTCAGATTTTTGGGCGGGCATGATTTTCAAAGAAGCTGGGTAAATACCTAGCAGTTTGATTGCTGAATCATATAGTAAGACAATCTAGCTTTGTAAGAAACTGACAAGCTTTCTGCATTCCCAGCAGCAGTGAATGAGAGTTCCTGTTGCTCCACATCCTCATCACCAATTGGTTTTATCAGTTTTTTGGATCTTAGCATTCCACTGCGACAAATAATTCTGGGTATCCTTCCTTGTGTTTGTTTGCCATATGTGTATCATGTTTGATAAGGCACCCCTTCAGGTCTTTTGCCCATTTTTAAAAATTGGGATCTTATTGATGAATTTTATAAGTTCTCTGCTTATTTGGATACAAATCCTTTATCAGATATGTGTTTTGCAAATTTTCTCCCAGTCTGCGGTTTGTATTTTTATTCTCTTGATTATATCTTTCACAGCACAGAGAGTTTTACATTTTAATCAAGTCCAATTTATCAATTTTTTTCATGCATTATGTTTTGGTTTTACATCTGAAGATTCATCACCCAATATATCACATAGATTTTCTGCTACGGTTTCTTCTGGAAGTTTTATATCTTTGCGTTTTACATTTAGGTCTACAATTGATTTTGAGTTAATGTTTGTGAAAAGTATAAGGTCTGTGTCTAGGCCTTCTTTTTTTATTTTTTAATATGGATGTTCAAATTTTCCAGCACTATTTTTAAAAAAAAGATTCTTTCTTCATTGAATTGTCTTTGCTTCTTAGCTAAAGGTCAGTTGAAAGCACCTGTGTGGGTCTGCTTCTGAGCTGTCTGCTCTGCTCCATCGATCTGCATGTCTATACTCGCACCAACACCATGCTCTGTTGAGTCCTATAGCTCCGTGGTGAGTCTTGGAGTTGTGTAATGTGACTGCCCTAATTTTGTTATTCTCCTTCGGCATGGCCATTCTGAGTCTTTTCACTTTCCATATACACTTTAGAGTCAATTTGTCCGTATCTACACAATACCTTTCTGAGATTTTGATAGGGGATATGTTGAATCTATAGATCAAGTTGGAAAGAACTGGTATCTTGACAATTTCGAGTCTTCCAACCTATTAATGTCGAATATCTCTCCACATATTTAGATCTTCTTTAATTTCTATCACTGGAATTTTGCAGCTTTTCCCACGCATATTCTGTGACTGGGCCACCTTTGACTCCTTGCCCATTCCCTGGGCTTCTGCGGGTCATCTCTCTCTCCTGTTGTCATCTCTCTTTCCTCTTTCCCTGCAGTTCTACACCATCTCTCTTACCTCTTAGGAGATAGTTCCCTTCCCCTGCCATGGCGGAAGTCCAGTTGTCTCCCAAAGAGCCACATTTCTTGACTCAAAAGTAGAGCCATCTCCATATCCCCTCACTTTAGATTCCTCCTGTGACTGTGAGATCCCATCTCTGTGCCCTGCACACTCCGGAGGATCCCTGTTAGATTCCTGGGTGGTCCGGTTGAAAACAGAGATGGTAAACTAACTCACCTTCTCCTTCCCTTCCTAAGGTGGAGGTGAACATGTAACACATAACTCTTTCCAAGGTCATCTTCTGCTTCTTCATAGCCTTCATCTGGGTGCTGGGCTTAAACTGGCAATACAAGTTTCACAATCACTTAAGAGGTCCACAATACACATTGCTTTAGGGTGCAGCATCTGTAGAGTCTCTCGTACTAAAGAGCAAGGATGTGGAGGCCTCAGATGAGACTAAAACAGAGTTTCAGCATCTTGTCACCCTTCTGTAGTGCCTCTGACACCAAAGGATGGGTGATCTGTCACTAAAGAATGGGTACTTGAGGAAAAGAAAGAATATAAATTACTGTCATAATATGACACAGAGGAGAGGCTAGTCAACCAGAAAAACTAGGGAGAAGTAGCATAGGCAGCAAACTGTAATCACAGTCTTTTTGACAAGACAAACGGTAATAAATAAGGAAATAATAATGACACACTCCGATAGCTTCCAAAAGGGTTGTCCGTGTAGACCTGTGGATTTCAGTCAATGCTTGAGGATGCCTGGTGGGGCAGATGGGTCCTGGAAAGATTGCTGGAGAAAGTGACACCTGAGCTATGTCTTAAAGAATAAGTAGAATTGGCCAGGAGCAGTGGCTCACGCCTGTAATCCCAGCACTTTGGGAGGCCAAGGCGGGAGGATCATGAGGTTAAGAGATCGGGACCATCCTGGCCATCATGGTGAAACCCCGTCTCTACTAAAAATACAAAAATTAGCTGGGCATGGTGGCACACGCCTGTAGCCCCAGCTACTTGGGAGGCTGAGGTAGAAGAATTGCTTGAACCCGGGAGGCGGAGGTTGCAGTGAGCCGAGATTGCACCACTGCACTCCAGCCTGGTGACAGAGTGAGACTCCTTCTCAAAAAAAAAAAAAAAAAAAGAAGGAAAAGAAGAAGAAGTAGAATTTCAACAGAGGAAGGAGTAAGGGTCTTGGAAGCAGGAAAGAGGCAGAGGAAATAGCAAAAGGAAAAGGAAATAAAAGAGAGAGAAAAAAATAGTGGTTCTGTCAGAGGAATTTGAACCAAAGAAACTCCATCCTGAATAGGGAATAGGTAAAATAAGGCTGAAACCTACTGGGCTGCATTTCCAGGAGGTTAAGGCATTCTTAAGATAGGAAGTTGGCACAAGATACATATCAAAAAGACCTTGTTGATAAAACTGATAAAGAAGCAGGCTAAAATCCACCAAAACCAAGAGGGCAAAAAAGGTGACCTTTGGTCTTCTCACTACTCATTATATGTCAATCATAATGCATTAGCATGCTAAGAAACAGTCTCACCAGTTAGTTTACAGGTGCTGCGGCAAGGTAAGGAAGTTGCCCCGTATGGTCTAAAAAGAAGGAAAGCTCAGTTCCTGGAATTGCTCACCCCTTTCCCAGAAAGCTTATGAATAATCCACCCCTTGTTAGTCATATAATCAAGAAATAACCATAAAAATGGGCAGCCAGCAGCCCTTGGGGCCACTCGGCCTGCGGAGCTGCGGTTCTTTATTCCGTTACTTTCTTAATAAACTTGCTTTCACTTTCCTCTGTGGATTCACCTTGAATTCTTTCTTGTGCAAGATCCAAGAAACCTCTCTTGGGGTCTAGATCAAGACTCCGTTATGGTAACAGTTCTCTCCCTGGGTTTGGGGAAGGACAAGAAATGTCAGTAATTGGAATGGAGAATTTATGTATCAAAGTGATAGAAGATGAAAATTAATGTAACAATGTAAAATTAATCCATGGCCAAATGATTGAAAGTCTTGTTTATCCATGTTAGAGAGTATGGGCTTTAGTCTGTAGGTAATAGGGAGTCACTAACGATGTGGAACAGAGCAGTGAGGGATGGACCCAGAGAAAGGAAGACTTATGCATCAGTCAAATGATAACACCTGGAGCAGCCACTCTGCTCCAAGCAGTGGGATGGAAGCCAGAGACACATCCGAGGTGAGACAGGCAGTGTTTCTGCCTTGTGGAACTCGCAGGGTCAAGTTAGGATCTTTTGCTGTCAAGGGAGTTAGTGATCATGAGAGTCTAGCAAAATTGTGGAGAAAAAAGGACATAGCCTGGGAATGGTTGGGGAATAGAGTGAGTGACAGGATGTGGAACAAATCACAGACCAAAGATGACTGAAGTTTCTAGCATGAGCCAGACGGATGTCAAGATACAAGGTGCAGGATAAATGATGGAAAGAATTAAAAAGGAAAAAGGAGCAGGTGGTGGATCTGTGGTAACTAGATAAGAAGTCAACTGCAGGGTGGTGAGTCAGCCTGGGAAGAACTCATGATATATTAAACTATAGAGAGAAGGAACAAACATTATTTATATCTACAGTATATCCAAGGAGCAACAAAAATAAATTTAAAGAAACTTAGGGCGAAAGGCAATGAGTGATTGTCACAAAACTCAGACTTGCATAAATGTTCCCCAGAAGCCACAGCTCACCTGCCAAGGGCCTACTGTCCTGATGAAGTTCCCTCCACTCATCATCACCAGCCCATCCCCCAACCAGTCAAAACATGACCTGAGGTTTTTTAGTTTAGTCTGCAAATTCAAGGAAGGAAACGAATGACTCCGAAAACCCATTTTCCACATAAGCTAAATACAAGGTACAAGAGGCAAATATGAGATAAGGACTTAGCCCTGAAGCTGTGACTTCTGCCCCTGCTGGGCCATTGGTCTGCAGTGCCCTGAGAGTGAACAATGGCTGAGCATACCACCCCTCAAGCCAAAAAATCCTAAGTCTGCACGGTGGAATTCCTCATTTCTAAAGGTCTTGAAACTTCTCTTGTGATTTGGGCTTCTGTGTCCTTGTCCCACCTCATCTCATCTAATCCATTGAATAAGGTGGATGGTTGGAACCACTGAGAAAGAGAGAGAGAGAGAGAGAGAGAGAGAGAGAGAGGTCAGGCATCTGGCTAAGGCTGGGTAAGGAGGAAAATGGGAAGTACAGAGGAAGCAACAGGAACATGGGGCCATCTCCTCTCCCCCTTTCCTCAGTTGCCCCTGGGGTAGGGTGTTCCACAGAACAAGGAACAAGGAGATCAAGTTTCTATATTAACACAAAATCAGGATGAATATGAATACAAGACGGAGTAGACAGGGTCCAGATTCCCAAGCCACTATACCTCAGCATCTAGGCAGATGGCATGTCCATTTCATTCATTCATCAACCATTTATGCTATAACTATGCATTACAAGCACAATAAAAGTCTCAAGAAACACAAAAATTTATTAATTTATTAAACAGTTACTGAGGTTCCACTATAGGCCAGATGTGCCAATTTGGGGGATATCATCATAGGGAACGATTCAAAACAGCAAACACCACCAAGGCAAGACTGCTGCCCTCATGAGTCCACAGAAAATGAAGGAAGCAAAACACACACACACATACGTGTAAAAATGACAGCTGTAGTTTAAGTGCCACAAAGCAGAGGGACATGAACATTTATTCTAAGAGCAATGGGGGCCCCTGCAGACTTTAAGCAGTTGAGGCCTATGTGTGTCCAATGCATGGGGACACAGGAAGGTATAGCATGTGGGGACATTGCAGGAATGCTTCTATGGCTGGAAGTCAGAGTGCTGGGGGTAGAGAGATGTGACCGTGGAAGACTTCTATGCTAGGCTAATGCATTTTTGCTTTATACCCAGGGAATTAAGAGGCATTGATTTTTAAAAAAGAATGAATATAACCGTATTTGTATAACATAAAATTCATCCTGGTTGCTGAGTGAAGGAGGGATTATGATCCCATAAGAAAAGCAGGAGCCCAGTTGGGAGAAAATGCAGTAGCTGAAGCTGTGAACAAGGATCCTGCTAAAGCCACATCAGTGAAAACAGAGAAGTGGGTATGCCATAAAGACAGTGAAGCAAAAGAGGAAGGGAGGGGAGGGGATAGGTGAGGGAGGGGGAGGGGAGTGTGGAGAGGGGACAAGAGGGGAGGGAAGGGGGGAGGGGAGGGAAAGAGCAAGTCATGGAGGGAAGGTGGGGCAGTGAAATTAGAGAGGAGCTGGTGATGGGTGAGGACGTTCCTGCTTCTGGCGTGGGTGTCTTATGGGATGGTGAGCTTCTTTTTTAGCAAGAGAGGTGATTATGAGAAAGAGAGAGAAAGAGAGAGAGAAAGAGACAGAGAGAGAGAATGAAGGGGAGCTGGGGGCATCTCAGGCCTGCATATTCTTAGACCTGTATTCTAAGGTCTAAGAGAAAAAGTGTGTATAGTCAAAATTACCCCACATCCCATAAACCTCCATTAACTCATCAAAAAACTCAAAAGCCAAGGTAAACTTCTGAACCTTTCTGTAATTTGGCGGTGAGCTCCCTTTTCTGGGTCATGTTCGAGTCCATGGGGATTTTAAACATGAGAAGGACAAAGGGATGCATCTTTCTTTCTTTTTTTGGTAGTACTGCATTGATTTCAGGTAAGCTAAACACGATGTCATTTTCTTGTGTGGGTTCTGCAGGGTGTCCATGGCTGATGGCTGGAGGAAATGATGGCTGGTGGTGGTAATCATGGAAGCTACACTGTGCGGTGACAGGTATGAGGACAGGAACCAAGGGTGGCAAACTGCTGCTTTGACCTTCTTGGGACATTTGTCAGTATTTAGAGAGGCTAAAAAATTTGAAACTTTTCTTTGTTACTTTTTTCAGGAAAACAAAAACAAAACAATCTCCAATGCCACATTCAACTCTCAAATGCTAGAGTCAGGTTGGACCTACTTGGAGTGACCTCTTTTCTGGCACACTGATATCTTTGGGATGAACTCAGCTTAGAAAATTCCTTTCCTCTTCTCTGGTGATTAATCAAGGGTTTTCCTTTCCAGGCACTGTGTGGCTTCAGTCTCCTCCTTCCAAGTGCAGAGGAATCCCCAATTCCCTCTGAAGATTAATGCATCTTAATCAGTAAAAAGAACAATCATTAGGAATCATACCCATAAAATTGAAGCCACTTAATCAGCACCCTGATACAGTGTGCACACTTAATTATGATGATTGCCAAGACGGGATTCATTGTCATGCATGTTAAGGACTCGCCTAACTGATGTCTGTGATGGCTCTAGTGTAAAATAGAGCTCCAGCCAGCCGGCTTCCACAGAAGGCTCCAGGTGTTCATGGACGGTCCCCTTCCTCAAGGGGACCCTCGAGCATTTCTCAGAGACACTCAGGCAGCCCTGCAGAGGAAGAACATGGATGTCCATCAGACTTTCAGCAGAGAGATTCCCACCCCACGCCATACTAGCTGTCAGAATGGAATATTGATTTCTTATATAGAGACCTGCTTCCCTCCTCTGCAGGACAACTTCACAAGGATGACTTTTTCTGCACTTTGTAGAGTTTTCCACTAGGATTAATCTACAGCCATCAAAAACCAGAAATGTGAACTCTAAACAAAGATATCAAACCTCGATGGTAAGCTTCACCCATAGTGAAGGGCAAGATGGGCCCAACGCTTCAGATTAAAAAGAGAAGAGTTCCGGAGTTCCACTCGGGAGGCTTTGTTTGGCTTCTGCCAAGACTCATACTTTGAATTTCGATTACAGCCAGTGCTCAACTTACGACCACGGTCAGGACCGCTAACCAGTCGTAACACGATTTGGTCGTAAGTTGAGTAGGCTATATGTACAGTTGAAATGGTGCACGCGGAGATGGTAGTGCTGCCGGAAGCTGGTCCGCACTGTCGTACGCCCAGTTGGGCAACGTTTGCGCTGCCAGACGCAGAGCAGTCGTGGCTAGCGATTGTGGTCATAAAGTCAAACGGTCGTAAGTTGCATAGGTGGTAAGTCGATCAATACCTGGTAGAAAATGACAAAGTCTTGCTCAAGTCTTGTCTTCATTAAATGGCCCCTGAGCACAACAGCGCTTCTCATAGACTTTTTTCCTGGCTTCCTACATCAAATCTGCAAGGCTTCAAGGCAGGGAAGAGTATGTCACAGGTACACAAAGTTATGAACAAATGCATTTCTTGGTTTGATATTTTATGTTCAATCCCCCGTGTGACTTTGAGGCAGACTTTGGAGGTCTGGACTGTGGTAATGCACCAGGCTGTGACTCCAGAAAGGAATTTTCTGAACCCCAGAAGTGAACAGCGTGGGAGAGCAGACTGCCCTGCCCTGATGGAGGAGCACTGAGGAGGCTAGCTTCCGAGTCAGTGCCCACCGCAAAACTTGGGAGCTGCCCTTCTCGTCCTGTCCATCTCAGACGAATGTGCAACATGGAGTTGCCTAATTAAGCTCTGGTGGCAGACAGGCACACCTGGCCTCTCCACTGCCATTTTCTTCTCTTCCTCCTTGAGGTGACTTGATAAGCCCCACTTCTTCTCCCTATCCCTCCCCCAAATCTGCAGTTTCCAAAAATCACTGTAGGCTGTGCTGATAGGGAAGCCACAACACACATGTTCTGGTGTCTTCAGAAGAAATTCCTTTTCTGGCTCTGTTTCTAGAACGTTTCTTTGTCGATATTGCAGGGACTTTTCGGGTTTGCTCTTCAGTTACTAGGCTTGATGTACATACAGGTTGTGTGTGTCCAATCATAAATGGCAGACTAACTCAGGCACACACCACAAAGACTGGGCTAAATGCATGTTTGGACCCAAACCTGGGAGCCGCAGATAAGACATTTCTGCTGAACTTATGAAATGTAGCCTTGGGTGTGTAACTTTTAGGTTGTTCAGTTTCTCACTTGAAAATTAGACACAGTCCCTAAGTGAGTGCTGCTTCTAGCATCTAAGCCTGATGGTGCTAAAATCACCTTGATCTTGGCTGAGATGTTATAACTACCTGCTGTGATTAAAAGAAATTTGATTTCTTCCCTTAATTCAGCACCAAGTCCCCTGGCACAGCCTCCTTGGGCACTTGCTTCAGTGAGACACAGGAGATCCATTAGAGCTAGAACCTCCTGCATGCCACAGGAGCCACGAGGCCCAGAGGGGTGCGAGCTCTGATGAACACTGGAGAGAGTTCACCCATGGGCACGCCATGTCTGTCTCTGAAGGCAGGTGGGGCACGGATTACCAGGGGATTTCTTAGGCAGGAATCAGCCAGATTAATAACACAAATGTATAGACCTGCAAACCCAGAGAGCAGTCTGTTGACAAGTAAAGATGCAAATGCACTGAAACATTGCTTCTGACCTGCGATCCTCAGGTTGTGAGTGGACAGCTGTAAAGTCCGGTAATCCTGACCTCGCAATATTGATGATGTCATTTAGGGAGACCACTAAATGCAGCAAAGAACACCCACTAAACATTCAGAAGATCTAGCCTCAAATCCTGTCTCTCCCACTACCGACTCTTGTCCTGGACAAGTCTGTCATTTTTTTGTCACCCCCAGTTCCTTTATCAATGCCATGAAGAAAGTCCCCATCTGGGGCTTCACATCCTCTATTTACATGATGCTCAGGAAGGCTTGCTTGTTCCAGGCACAGTTCTGAGAACTTTACAAGTATTCACTTGTTGAGACTTCATACAGTCCAGTAAAGTAGGTCCTATTGTCCCCAATGTGCAGAGGAGAAAATGGGGGGTACAGAGAGGTTAGGTAACTTTCTGTATAATACTTACAAGAGTGATAATATGATAATAACCACAAGAATACTTGGCATACTTTGAACGATTTTAAGGTATCGCAAACCATAAAATCATGATAGGTAACATGCATTGAACACAAGCACTTATTTTAGGTGAAACCAGTAGTTTTTACACTTTGGTTTAAGTGCAAGACACACAGTAAAGAACACTTTTACAACCAGGTACGATGGCTCACACCTGTAATCCCAGCACTTTGGGAGGTGGTAGTGGGAATATCACTTAAGATCAGGAGTTCAAGACCACCCTAGCAGCATACTAAGACCTCATCTCTACAAAAAATAAATGAAAGGAGACTTTTACTTTGTAATTTAATATGCATACTGAAATAAAAATCCTACTAGCTTTTATCACATCATAAATGATACTGGCTTGAGCCGGGTGTGGTGACTCATGCCTGTAATCCCAGCACTTTGGGAGGCTGAGGCAGGCGGATCACAAGGTCAAGAGATCGAGACCATCCTAACCAATATGGTGAAACCCCATCTCTACTAAAAATACAAAATTTAGCTGGGCTTGGGGCACGTGCCTGTAGTCCCAGCTATTTGGGAGGCTGAGGCAGGAGAGCGGCTTGAACCCGGGAGGGAGAGCTTGCAGTGAGCCGAGATTGAGCCACTGCACACCAGCCTGGGTGGGTGACAGAGCGAGACTCTATCTAAAAAAAAAAAGTCATGATATCGGCTTGGTGGTTGTTGTATAAAAAGCTAATCCAAAATGCAGATTTAAAATAGTTATTAGCATATTATACTAATGAATCCTTCAGGTGGGGATTCAGGCAGCTTTTAGCTGAGGAGTCATGGTGCTCCTTGTGAAATAAACTGAGGCCATTCAATGGTAATCAGCTAGTGGACTGGTTAATCTGGAAGATTTCTGGATGGCTTCACTCACATGTCCAGTGCCTGGGCTGGGCTGGCTCAATGCCTGGGACCAACTGGATCACCAATATGTGGCCTGGGCTTCCTCACAGCATGGCTGTCTCAGAGTAGTCTCGCTTGTAACATGGCTGTTCAGGGATCCAAGCCCAGGCTCTTGCTGACAAGGAGATGCTGCATTGCTTTTGTAGCCCAGCCTCAGAAATCACACCATCATTTCTGGCATATTCTATTGTCAAAGTAACCACAGGTCCGCCCAGATTCAAGGAGAGGAGAAACAGACCTTACATCTTGATAGCAGAACAGGAACGTGTCATTCTAGAATAGCACATGGACCATAAGAGGTTATTGTGGCTATTTTCAAAAATAGAACATACTACAAATACTTAGCCTCATTATATTCAAAACACAGATGCTCCTTGACTTATGATGGGGTAAATCCCAATAAATTCATCATAAATTGAACACATCAAAAGCCAAAAATGCATTTAATATACCTAACCAACCAAACATCAGAGCTTAGCCTAGCCTACTTTAAACGTGCTGAGAACACTTACATTAGCCTACATTTGGGCAAAATTATCTAATACGAAGTTTACTTCTCATGTAGTTCATTGAACAATGTACATTATGTCCAAATTGTCATGGTTTCACACCATCATAAACTCAACAAATTGCAAGTAGAACCATCCTAAGTTGCAGAGCATATATGTATGCTGATATTTTCTATTTTATTCTGTCACTTTTTGAAAATGTTCACCACAATGCACTTAACTAATTTCATAACCCACTGATGTGTTATGTCCAGTATAAAAGTGAAAAATAAAAAGTGCTAAGCTCTTCATTTATTTTTAAGTTTAAAATATTTAAAGCACAAAGTGTATATTCAAGGTGAGCAATGTGATTTGATGTACATATATCTTGCGTAAAGATTATCACAATCACCACCCTTGTTGTATATTAAATCCTCAGAACTTGTTCCTCTTATAGTGGAAAGTTTGTTTCCTTTGATAAACATCTCCTTATTTCCCCCACCTTCCAGCCCAGGCAACAAAGACTTAGATACTTCAAATTATACAGCAAACCCAGTGTGACTTAAAGAGGCCACAGGACACGACAGAGCCAATACTGATCTTAGGTCAGGCTAATTCCAAGGCAGATGTTCTCTGCAACCATTCATCAAACTCCCACATGCAATGTGTGATGCTAACTTCCACCAACGACCCAGGAGTCACCACGTGGCCCCACCATGGACCGCAGGAGGGGCACGATGAAGTTGCCTGTGAGGGTATTCATGCTGTGTGAGTGTGTGTAAGTGACTGAGGGCTGTGTCTCAGCCCCAGGATGTGCGGATGTGCTCCTCGTGGTGTGCACCCTTAGCTCTGACTGCTGGGTGAGGCAGACGTGTGTGTGGCTGATCAGGCATCAGGGCTTTCCTGCAGCAGGGGCTGTGGGCATCCTACTCCCCACTAAAGTTCACCAAAACAGTGCAGGTCCCTGAGAGGCCCTCACAGCCAAGTGGGCCGACCCCTGGCAGATGACCAAGGTGACCATCAGGCGGAGCTCTGCGTGGAAAATGCCATGACTGATTGCTTATCCAACTGTTGCTTGTGAGCATTTTTAATGAATGCTGAGAGAAACCATCACCCACATAAATCGTATCAGATGCAAACTGACATTTCCTAATGGTGGAGTTTGGGCAAATGTCAGTTCTTAAGACATCGGCGTATTATTAGATCAGAGACACAATGGTGACTCCAGGAGCTGTTTCAGGAGGGACAGTGTCTGTGGTCCAGTAAATGTGAGAGCCCAGCTGACCACCCATGCCTCATCCTCACCCTGCAGAGCCTCCACCCTCCTTAGGAAGGTCACTGTGTGTCACCTGGAAAGACGTAAAAGCCACACTAATTATCACAAAGAAGAAATATTACTGCCACCTGTGAGGGCAAACAGGGGCTGCTGCTGCGTCTCCTTCTTCTTCAATATAATTAAGGCTTGCGCACCCCCTAGGTCCCCCAGTGGTTTTCAAGCACTGGTGCGGTGAGGCCTGTCCTCGGGCCACCCAGGGCCAGAGCACGTGTCAATGGTCTGGACCTCAGGACAGTGCCAGAGCTCCTGCGCCTTTCTGTACCTCCTTTTTCTCTCACTTTCAGTTTGCTTTTGCTCCGAGTGTGCAAGCATCTCTGATCATCTCCTTCCTCCTCTGCCTTGCTCCTTGCCCTTTGCCCTGCTTGGGCTGTATGTGTTTCTGTGAGGAAGGGAGCTGCTTTTCTTGGCTCTGTTCCTTCTCAAGAGTCACTGTTGCTGTGGAACATTGCTTCTCCAGGTTCTACCTGAGCTCCTCCTCCTTTCCTCCCCCAGCGCCTCTGCTCAAAATTCACTCAGTGTCCCTCAGAACGCCCCTTCAGATGGTAACAGGTGGTTGCAGCATGGTTGTCACCTGCTGTGCTCTCTGACTCCTCCCCACCCGCCTCCTCCAGGACCAGGAAAACACACCTCAGCATGGTGTTGTCAGATGCTGCCCTTTCTGGCAACAGGTATGGGTGCCTTCACTTAAAAGCTCTGGCCTGTCCAGCCCCTAACACCATCGAGGCCCCAGGCACCAGCAAAGGGAGAGCGTGCACTCAGCAGAGGTGGCTGGAGTCCATACTGCTGCCCAGCACCCGGCCATCTGTGTCCCTGGACATCCCATTGCACCCCAAGATTTCCTCTTCTACAAGACCACGTCAAGTAGCCCCAGTTCAGGCTTTAATTGTAGATTGGATTTCAGGTCCCATTCTCCAGGTTCTAGAACACCATGCCATGCTATTGGCCAAGGCTACAGCCAGCCTGCCCTTGGCAAAAGCTCAACCCTGCTCCCCAACCCAGCTCCACCTGGAGAACCACTTCAGCAAGAAAGTACCCTGGAGTCTGGGCATGGTGGCTCACACCTGTAATTCCAGCAGTTTGGAAGTCCAAAGTGGAAAGATTGTTTGAGCCCAGAAGTTCAAGACCAGCCAGGGCAATACAGTGAGACTCCATCTCCACCAAAAAAATCGAGGAAAAAAAATTACCCGGGCTTGGTGGCACAGCCCTGTGTTCCCAGCTACTCAGAGGCCGTGGTGGAAGGATGCTTGAGCCTGGGAGGTCGAGGCTGCAGTGAGTCACGAAGTCCCCCAGTCTGGGCAACAGAGTAAGACCCTGTCTCAAAAAATAAAGACAACCCTCCACCCCTCCAGAAACCCAGTGTCACCACTCCAACCGGACCCCGTGGTCCACCATGTCTGATATTAGAGAAACGCTACCTTCATTAGGGTTCCCCAGAAACAGAGAGAGCCTTGAGAGAAGAATTGGAGCACACACAGGTTATTTCAGAGGTGCTCCCAGGAAACCGCATCAGGAGCCTGGGGAAGTGAGACAGGGTAGGGCAGGCAGTCGGCAATGGCTGTGTGATCCAGTGGCTTCCTGCGGCTGGCAGCCACAGCAGCACTGGGATTCTGAACAGGGGCTGGATATTGGCTCCCAGATTCCTGCCAGCCATTGTTTGAGGGTTGCCCCTGGAGGATCTCGGCTCCCTGTCACTTCCCACTGCCATCCTGAGAGACACCCAGGCAAAGACATGCTGGGGGCCTGGATCCAGGATCCAGGGGCTGGTGCAGGCAGGGGGCTGCCTGGGTGGATGAGGCAGGTCTGCGATGGCCAATGCTGGACCAGCCTGGAACCCCGCGGGCCCCTGACTCGGGTCTCCCCATGGGCTTGTTCACCCTGGGGCACTCCTGCAGCTTCGTCTTTCCTCAGCCTCATTCCCCTCTACAGCCTCCAATTTTCCCACTGGCTTCACAGTTAAGTCCTTGGGAAAACTGATGAAAGCAGTTCATCTGTGGAAGCAGTTTTAGCGGCTAGGCTTTCTTTTGTTTAACTGCTTTGAATTCTCCAGGGTGGATGTTATTCATGTGAGGATTTACAGAGTCCATGGGTAGACTCCAAGCAAATCGGAAACCCTGAAATTACACTGTTGACCCATTTTTTTAAGCTGTGCACTTTTCTGGAGAGAAATTGTCTAAAATTCTAAAAGGAAAGCCTGAGTCAAAAAGAAAATTAAGAAAAATTTAAGACCCACTGCTTTAAACTAAACTGTAAATCAAAGCACACTACACAGATTCTCTGAATGCACACTGACAAAATGCAGGAAGAACAGACTGAACCCACAAGATCAAGGGTGATTCTCTAGCTCCAATGGGCAGCACCGTGCCCAGCGCCGAGCAGGCTCCTGTGTGATGACTAAATGGATGACCTGAGCCTGATCTCACAGCATGAAGACATTTGTCTTTGGCATTACTTATCTGCAAACTCCTAATGCCAGAGAGACAACAGAAAGTAATATGTGCTGGGTCAGAGACGTTGATAGCACATCAGGAGGATTATGATCGAGGCTGTAAAAACCAGCGAGTTGAGAGCAGAAAGTCTCTGTCTGCGTTGGTTAGCTTTTGCTGCATAACAAACCATCCAAACGGTATGACTCAAAACAAAAGCCATCTATTTTATTCACTATTCATTAAGGTGGCCGGCTGGCCAGCTGGTGGTCCTTCTAGGCTGGGGTGAGCTCAGAAGTTCTCTGCCAGGCTTGCTTATGCATCTGAAGTCAGCGGGGCAGTTGGCTAGGGCTCATAATTTAGGATGACCTGGGCTGGGATGGCAGGGATCACTGAGGCTTCTGTCCAGGGATCTCTCATTCTCCAGCAGGTGAGCTCAGATGTGTTCAGACATTGGTAAGACTCTAAGAGCACAACGTAGAAGCTACAAGTGCCGTTGGGCCTAAGCTTGAAACTTGTTCCGTCACATCCTGTTGATCAGAGCAAATCACAAGGCCAGCCCAAATTCAAGGGGAGCAATAAAGAACATTCCACTTGTTAGTAGGAAGAGCTGCAAAGTGCCATGGTCATTTTTTACATCCACCACAGTCTACCAAACTGGAAGAACCTTCCCACTAAGCTCAGCACAAAGCACCGCACTGAAGAATCAGTAAACGGTGGCTGTTTTGAACCACTATGTTTTGGAGTACTTTGTTATGTGGCAAAAATTAATTGATACTTTGTCTTAGGTTGGATTCTCTCGGAATGGATGTTGAGATAAAGATCCATGGGCAGCTGATTGATTAGGAAGAGTTCCAAGGAAAACCCAGTGGTGAGTGGGGAATGGAAGGAAGTCTAGCATGGGTGAGATGTCAGTCAAAGCCCAGATTGGGAGAACAAGTTGGCTTAGCTTTGCAGGAAACCTCTAGGGACAATGAGGGTTACACCTCAGAATTACCTCAGTCAGGAGTGAGGAAGCTGTAGCGTTTATGTCCCTGCACCTTGGTCACTGGTTAAGTTCTAGGTCATTGGTTAAGTTCTAGGAGTGTGCACTGCCAGGCCCTTCTGGCTGTCTGTGGCACGAGCAAAGTGGGTTTTCCTCAAAACATGGTACAGCCTCTGATCAGGAGACCAAGTGCTGGCTGTGGAGAGTTCAGTGTGCCCGGACAGGGCGTGCACAAAGTGGCAAAGGCTTTGCCTGAAGCTGTGGCCTTAGCATGCACATTGTTTGCTCCATGATCTAAGACAGGTTCTTTTCTCTCCAAGTTTTGGAGCCTTTTCTCTGGGGCTGCTGAATGATCAAAGTGCTTTTACTGTCAAGAAGTTCTTTCTCAATTTTCTAACTGAACATTTCTGGTGTGATCGTGACAATGCTAGTCAATTTCTCCCTGTTTATTCTTCTGCGGAGGAAGCAAATCATTGTGAAGTGTCCTCAGCATAACCCTTCGTACCCTCAAAGACCATTACTCGTCTGCCTCCTGGACACTTTCTGCTGGAGAAGTGGCCTCACCTCCATTAACCTTTCCCCGTAACTGCCAGACTCCCTCCTTTCAATCAATCAGTCAGCCTGTTCCTCTCTTAATCCCCGCACAATCTTCCCCATACCAATTTCTGTTTAAAAGGCAAAGACCCGAAACAGACACTGACCACTCACAATCGTTTTCTCAGCAATCGGAGTTGGGCAAAGCCTTTGCATCCCAGCCATGGTATTCCTTACTGCAGATGCAACCTCAGCTGGTCGAAGGTTTGTTTTGATTTAACAACAGACTCTTTCTTCTACTTGCAATAGTAATAGGTATTATCATGATCTATGAGAAACACACATTCTGAGAGAAAAAGTCAAAACGTAAAATAGATATTGGGTCAGTGGCTCCTTCCTATCAGGAGACTTCACTTGCCTGTCCTGGGAAATGTCTCTCTTGCAACCGTGCTGAAGAGTTTAGAAATTTCCCAGGTGTGGTGGCATCGTGGACATCTTGCCATGGACTCCTTTGTGATATCTCTAAACTATGATTCCAAATACCCCGTGCGTGGGAGTAAATCAGGGGCCCTCCCTAGAAAGGAAATACATCTTCCTGGCATTTCCAACCTTAAGGACTTGTGTCTCTAGCCTGCAGAAGAAACGATCTTGGCAGTAGGAAGAGCCCATGAACCGCCTTGAAATATGTGAATATCTGTCATATGGAATTAACATGCTCCCCTTGATCTAAGGATTGACCTAGGATCAGTGGATCAGTCAGTGAGGCTTTTAGGGGGGGCACAAGGCAACAGGAAATGTGGAATTATATTCTTGCATTCAGAGATATTCACAGACAGGGAAGAACGCATCATCAGAAAGGCCAGGGAATTCGGTAGGAAGGTCTCAATCTCTTGAGGAGTTTATTACAGAGACAGGTTCTGGAAAAACGCAGGATGTGCTGCAGATACGGCGTCATCAGCTGCCCCTGGGTGGGTGTGGCTGCTTCCCGTTCAGGCAGCAGTGAGCGCAGCAGTGTGAGGTGAGTGACAGGAGGAGGTCCAGACCCTGAGCTTGGCTCTCTCTGCAATTAACTTAATGACCGTGAGCCCTCAGCCCTCACCCAGCCTCCAGCTTCCTCATCTGTACAGTGATGGGAGTGGACATGCTCAACTCCTGCCTCTCTTTGTTCTACCCAGGCAGCTATGCAGCTGGTGGCTCAGTTCCGAAGTGCAGATGTCTGAATAAGGGACAGACTCTTCATTGCACACAAAATGTGACACAGTTACCCACCAGATGAGTCCGTTCTCAGTTCGCAGAGGGCATTTGTGAATGATCATTTGAACAACAAAACATCTCACAAATGAAGACTGTTCATTTTTACTACTGTTAATTTGTATTGTTTGATTATAATATTTGTAAGTTTGTCTAATAAACAAGGCGGCCTTAAGCCAAGAGTGATATCTAGTCAGGCGGCGTTTTTTACGGGACACCCTCAACCGCGTGATTCCTTTTACTAAGACGGGAGCCCCTTTCGCAGGTAGTTCTTTCGCAGACTCATCAGAAGCCTCTCTCTGGGGCCATTAACCAAGCAGCTGTTATTGCAAAAATCTAACGAGACCAAAAACCTGTGAAGCACATCTGGATGTGAGGTGTGGGGTGGAGGGGAGAGCCATGGGCTGGGGTCCAGGGAACCTGTATGGCAGCCCCAGCACCTCTGTTAACAGCGGGTGTGGTTCAGGGGGTGATTTCTTACCTTGCACTTCAGTTTTACCCAGTAGAGGACCCACAGTGATCTGCCTGACAACCCAGACAGATGTATAAATGTAATTCATTTATTTCCTCCCCTCCTCAGGACCCCACTGTCCTCAGGAAGATCAAGTTCTTCATGTCTTCACCTTCCAACACTTCATCTTTTACCCACCTTCAGCATAAGTGGAGAGAGTGTTATCATTTTGCTTTGAAACAGTGATGGAGAATCTCCAAATACAAAGCTTTGAAAAACCAGACTTACCCACATTTCTTGGCAGTCGAAGCCAACATAAATTAAAAGTCGCCGGAAGATTGAGGGTGGGACTATTGACCTGGTTGAGATTAGAACAGATTTCCTTTTTCCAACATCCACAATGAATTATGTCTTTAATTTATTAATTTATTTATTTAAGACAGGTCCTCATGCTGTGGCCCAGGCCTCAGTGCAGAGGTGTGATAATATCTCACTTCAGCCTAGGCCTCTTGGGCTCAAGTGATCTTCCTGTCTCAGCCTCCCAAGTAGCTAGGACTACAGGTCTTAATTTTTAAACTTTTTATAGAGAAGAGGTTTTTCTGTGTTGCCCAGGCTGGACTCAAAATCCTGGCCTCAAGTGATCTTCCTGCCTCAGTCTCCCAAAGTTCTGGGATTACAGGTGTGAGCCACTGCACTCTGCTGTGAATTACATCTTTGAGAAACAACCTTACAGGCATATTTGGGAGGTGGTAATATGGGCATAATATTAGTCCTCACTTTTATCTTGAGATACAGATACAGATCCTGCCATGCTCCTGTTCCTACCTTAAGAACATTCTCAGAAGCTATAATTTAGACCGTGAACTCAGAGATTCTGGAAGCCTGACCTGTTCTTCATAGTCCAAGCCCAAGAGTCAGAAAGGATGGACTCAGTAGCAGAGAATGATGAGGATGTGGACAGGAAGCCCTATACTTTCACCAAATATTCCCACTGGGCATTTGTGCCTCAACCCCGCTCTGAGGGAAACTGCAGCAAATCCTTTAGGAAAACAGGGACCAGCTCCCCTGACATGCCCGCAGGATTGATCCTCTTCTGCCCTGTTTCCATCCCTTCTCCCACACTGGGTTCCCTGAAATTCTGTTGCATTCTGTTGAGTTTTCTCTTTCCGAAGTCATTGGGGGGCTGCGACAGCATCTCCTCCTACGCAGTGGAACCAGTATGAATCCCAGCAAAGATCAGACGGGATGTTCCAGCCCAGAAAAGCCAGGATCCTGTGTCCTTGCTGAGGTCACACACAGTAAGAGACACCCCAAGGCAACCCTAAGAGGGCAGCAGCTGGCCTCTCCACCACCGTGCGGTGCATCGCAGACCTCGGGCCAGCTGGCAAACGTGGCAGCTCTGACTGTGTCCTCTAACAGCATGAGAACGCCTTTCTCTCTCCTGGAGTCTTGCAAAGACTCCAACAAGCCCAATGATCTGTGAAGTGGGTCCGGGTTCGGGGAGACCAGTGTGGCGTGGAGGAAGGAGCGGTGGGCAGGGAGCCTGGGCTGTCGTCTGTGCCTTCACCTGCGTCGACAACCCGTGTGCCTTCAGGGGAACCTTTCGCACTGTGTGCTTGAGAAAGGGTCCTCTGCGCAGAACAGCAGGCCTAGCGCCAGACATAGCTGGATCTCATTTTGCTTCCTGTTCCCCTCCCTTCACAAATGACCTCACACACTCCTTCCCTCAACAGTTTTCTGCCTCACTAAACCATCTCTCAGGAATAACCTCTGAGGTTTGATTGAAGAATGGAGGCTATATTAAGTATATATTTATGTATTCATCAAAGAAAACCTATAAAAGACCAAATAGGACAAGGAAAATTCCTGAAAATCCCCGGGGCCGAGGGATTCCTGACTTCCCTTTTATCAATGCTGCACGTACTCACTTTGGTATTACTGGGAATTTCTCACAACCTAGTTTTTTCCACTCAGCGTGTGATGTTTATTCCCCTCACCCTCGATTGTTTTCTATGATATCATTTTCATACTCGCTTAGTATTCTGCTGCTGAATTTAGCATAGTTTATTTATCCAATCACTAAATACGCAGCATTTGGGTTGTGTCCACGTTTTTCCATTATAAATTACGTTGTAATTATTATCTTACGGATGGAGCTTTCTGCACCATCAGTCATGATTTTTAGGTCAGGAGCGAGCTCACCAAGCATCAGAACAGCAAGCTATTCATGTGTCGGCACCATCTCTCTGGGTCTGTGAAATGGGCTATATTTTGTTCCCCACTGTGTCCCTGCCTCTCTGACACTAAGGCCTGACCAATTCCTGTTATCCCAGACTGGGCTGGTCAGGGGAGGCTTCAAGAAGGAGGAAGGAATTTTACACACTCATTTGCATCTGAATTTCAGTCCATCTTTATAGCTTTTTAGCTAAGATTTTTTAACCTCTCTGAAACGTGGTTTCCAGGCAGTGAAGGCTGCATTAAAATATTCACGCCACTGCATTGTCATGGGGATTTAGATGGGCGGTAACCTCACAGTAGTGCTGTTATTATTACTCTCAGGACCATTTTTATAATCAGATGGGGTAGCAATGCAGAGACTGAGTATGGCCACACCCCTGCTCTGTGGACCCCAGGCCCTCTTCATGACTGTAATAAACACAAGAATCCTCCCCATTACCTGGCCACGGCTGCCTGTCTTCATCCCCTGGAAGCAAACGTTTATTTAAGAAGTAGAGGAAACACCAACAATGGAATCACAAGGTGGGAAAGGGAGATAGGGAAGAGAAGAAGCTGAGAAAGAGCATGTGGCTAAGCCACCACGGCTGCTACACTGTGATGACTGAGGGCGACAGGGGCTCTCTCCTGCTGGGCGCCCCGGGAACCGTGTACAACACACGTCTCAGAGCCACCCACCCAAGGGGCCAGGGAGCTGGGCTGTTTATCTGCCCAGCTGTGGTTGTGGGTTGCTACAGGGAGGGGACTCCCTGCACTTCAGAGAAGGCCACCAGGCCAATAGCACAAGGATGCGTAATCAAACCTGGACCAGAGCGCCAGGAAATAAGGCAAGCCAGTGGAGAGCTCCGGTTGGCACTGAGGCAGGTGCTACGCTGCCAGTGCACACCCTGGTCAGCTTCCTGTGGCTCGTCCAGCTCCCTGGGCAGCTTTTCTATACTATGAGACCAGAGAGAGCATCCAGTGTTGAAGTGGGAGGCAGACCCAGAAGGAAACCTCAGCAGCCTCCTGTGGAGCTTGTTGATTGGCAGCAGACCACCCAGGCAGCTTGGTCCAACAGCAAGCATGACACAGCAGGTAAGGGTTCCAGGAGCATAGGCTTCCAGTCTGTAATGAACCAATGCCGTATGCCCCTTGCACTGATGAAATGTGACACCAGTCTTGCCTAGGTATTTCTGCTCCTTTTCTCTGGGTGAGCCAGAGACACTTGGAGATGATCTCTCTCTTGCTGAGGGAGAAGACAGAAAGTGCTCAAATGAGCCCAGGTGGGAGGGAGAGAGACAGACAGACCTCAAGAGATTTAGAATAAACAGCTGGCTCACACAGTTATGGAATCTAAGATGTCCTAAGATCTGTGATCATCAAGCCAGAGACCCAGGAGAGTGGGGAGTATAAGTTCCATCCAAGCCTGAGTCTGAAGGCAGAAGACCCATGTCTCAGCTCAAAGACAATCAGGCCGAAAAAGAGAGTCCATCTTTATGCAAGCTTTGTTTAATTCGGGCCTTCAGCAGACTGGATGAGGCCCACTCCCAGTGGGCGAGGGCGGGGGGAAATTGCTTTATTCAGTTTACTGATGTTACTGTCAACCAGAAACCCAGAAACACACTTGCAGACATACACAGAATAATGCTCAACCAAATATTTGGGCACCCTGTGGTCCAGTCAAGTTGACACAAAAAATTGCCATCACTGGTCAACCCTTTGTCAACTTCACCCTCATATGCACCTTTATAAACTCTACTTAATGTGCAAATAAAGACAATAGCAAGATCAAAATTCTGTCAATCACAATACAATTTTCCTGTATACAGCCACAAACGCGCTAATTTCTTCCCCAGCAGAGGAGTAACATCCTTCCTTCAGTGATCCTTACACTTGTCCTTGTTATTCCTTAAAATAATATTTACATAATAGATGTAAAGTTAGCAATTTAAAAACACTGTGATAGGCCGGGCGCGGTGGCTCACGCCTGTAATCCCAGCACTTTGGGAGGCCGAGGCGGGTGGATCACGAGGTCAAGAGATAGAGACCATCCTGGTCAACATGGTGAAACCCCATCTCTACTAAAAATACAAAAATTAGCTGGGCATGGTGGCACACACCTGAAGGCCCAGCTACTCGGGAGGCTCAGGAGGGAGAATTGCTTGAATTCAGGAGGCGGAGGTTGCGGTAAGCCGAGATGTTGCCATTGCACTCCAGCCTGGGTAACATGAGCGAAACTCCATCTCAAAAAATAAAAAATAAATACTGCGATATAAATTTAGTGCAAGCCAAGTGCTGTGGCTCATGCCTGTAATCCCAGCACTTCATGAGGCCAAGCAGATAGATTGAGCCCAGAAGTCTGAGACCAGCTGGGCAACATGACAAAACCCCATCTCTACAAAAAATACATAATTCAGCCAGACATGGTGGTGCATACCTGTCATCCAAGCTACTTGGGAAGCTGAGGTGGGAGAAACACCTGAGCCTGGAGCAGTCGAGGCTGCAGTGAGTCGTGATTCTGCTACTGTACTCCAGCCTGGGCTACAGAATGAGACCCTCCCTGTCTGAGAAAAATTAATTAATTAATTAATCAAGTCAATACTTACTAAGTACATGATAAGTGTATAAGAGAAGAAAGAATAGAAGATATTTGCTTAATAGGTGTATATATTTGTTGATAAACACATGTTGTATGCACAAACTTAGTCATAAAAATTAGGAGTTATGCTCAGTGATGACAGCCCTCACTTCTGTAACTGGCCACATGGTCCCAGTTGGTGTTTTGCTCACCTCTTCCATCTCTTCCTCTGTATTCCCTGCAACTTCAGCAAGCACCTCAGCTGCTTGTGGCTTTTTACCTGTGGCCTGAACCTTCATTCCTGAAGGCTCTGGACCATTACCAGTCCTGCCTGAATCAAGCTGCAGTTTTCCATTGACTTTAACAGGACATGATAGTATTAAGAGATGCCCTTTGGGACCTGCTGTATTCCAGACATACTCCTCCTTGTCCCCATTGTGGAGGAGCAGCCCAGCTTCCCCTCAGTAGACAGGGTCACCACCCACCCAGCGCAGTAACACTTTTCTTTGCTTGTTGATTCAGAGACAGAAGTTCTAAGTAGCCAAGTGACGGTCTTAACTTTGGTTTGGTGGAATCATTGTTAAGTTTCCTGGTGAAAGCATTCCTCTTTGTGGAACTAAGATCTCCAGGCCAGTAAAGCATCAGATCACAGAAACAGGAAGCAAAAAATTTGCTGTGGGTCATTAGAGGTGGTAGTAAGAGGTGCCACTCCCACTTCCACCTTTAACTTCTAGACTCGTGAATCCTGACTATGGAAGAAACAACATCACACACTGGATGCTGATTCAGAGCATATACAGCCTCCTCGATGACACTGTCCCAACCCTAGAAGGTATGGCCACCCAACTGGCACTGTAACTGAGTCTTCAAAGGAGCATTCTGCTTTTCTATCAAATTGGCTTCTTCAGAAAGGTGCGGACATGGTAAGACCAGCTGATTCCATAAGCATTGGCTGATGGCTGCACTTACTTTGCTGTGAAATGTGTTCCTTAGTCAGAAGCAATGCTGTGTGGACTATCATGATGGAGAAGACATTCTGTCAGTCCACAGATGGTAGTGTTGATAGAAGCACTACAGGCAAGGAAGGCAAATCCATATGCAGAGTAAATGTCTATTCCACTAAGGCTAAACATCACCCCTTCCATGATGGAAGCTGTTCACTGTAATCACCCCGCCACAGGTAGCTGACTGATCACCCCAGGGCATGATATCGTACTGGGCACTTAGTGTAGGTCTCTGCTCCTGGCCAATTAGACACTCAGCAGTGGCTGTAGCCAGCTCGGCCTTGTGAGTGGAAGTATACGTTGCTGAGCCCATGTAAACCTCCAACCCTGCCACCATGGCCACCTTGTTCATGAGCCCATTTGGCAATTACAGGGGTGGCTGGGGAAAGAGGCGGACCAATAGCTACAGACTGGGTCATCCTATCCACTTGATTGTTAGATTTCTGCTCTGCTAAGGTCACCTATTAGAAGGCATTCAACATAAGACTTAACACCTTAAAAACCCTAGAAGAAAACCTAGTCAAAACCATTCAGGACATAGGCATAGGCAAGGACTTCATGACTAAAACACCAAAAGCAATGGCGGCAAAAGCCAAAATAGACAAATGGGATCTAATTAAATTCCAGAGGTTCTGCACAGCAAAAGAAACAATCATTAGAGTGAACCGGCAACCAACAGAATGGGAAAAAAATTTTGCAGTTTACCCATCTGACAAAGGGCTGATATCCAGAATCTACAAAGAATTAAAACAGACTTACAGGAAAAGAAAAAACAAACCCATCCAAAAGGATATGAACAGACACTTTTCAAAAGACATATATGAGGCCAACAAACATATGAAAAAAGGCTTACCATCACTGGTCATTAGAGAAATGCAAATCAAAACCACATTGAGATACCATCTCATGCCAGTTAGAATGGCAATCATCAGAAAATCTGGAGACAACAGATGCTGGAGAGGATGTGGAGAAATAGGAACACTTTTATACTGTTGGTGGGAGTGCAAGGTAGTTCAACCATCGTGGAAGACAGTGTGGCAATTCCGCAAGGACCTAGAAATAGAAATACCATCTGACCCAGCAATCCCATTACTGGGTATATATCCAAAGGATTATAAAGCATTCTATTATAAAGACACATGCACACGTATGTTCGTTGAAGCACTATTTACAATAGCAAAGACCTAGAACCAACCCAAATGCCCATTGATGATAGACTGGACAGGGAAAATGTGGCACATATACACCATGGAATATTATGCAGCCATGAAAAACAATGAGTTTGTGTCCTTTGTAGGAATATGGATGAATCTGGAAATCATCATTCTCAGCAAACTGACACAAGAACAGAAAATCAAACACCACCTGTTCTCACTCATAGGGAGGTGTTAAACAATAAGAACACATGGACACAAGGAGGGGAGCATCATACACTGGGGTCTGTCGGAGAGGGGACTAGGGAAGGGACAGTAGCGGGGTGGGGAGGTAGAAGAGGAATAACATGGGGTGAAATGCCAGATATAGGTGACAGGGGAAGGAGGCAGCAAACCACCTTGCCATGTGAGTACCTATGCAACAGCCCTGCATGATCTACGCATGTACCCCAGAACCTAAAATACAATAAAAATAAAAAATAAAGCATTCACATAGGTCACAAATATCTTCCCATACCTTTTTCACCTCCAAAGATGTCTATCTACATACCTCTTCCCGACTCCCTTATCACCATTTTTCCAATCATGTTCCTTCTAAGTTCCTGACCATCAGCCTAACCAGTGACCACAGCCCATGAATCAGCTTGTTTCCCATGTCTGGCCATTTCTCCTTCCAGGCAATGAGTACAATCAAGTATACCGCTCAAAGCTTTACCCACTGGGAGGATTTCTCTTCACTGCTGTCCTTCAGGGATGTCCCAGAATGGGGCTGTGGTGCTGCAGCCTCCACTTTCAGACGGTGCCTGCATATTGTACAGAACCATCTGTAAACCAGGCCTGAGTCTTCTCTTCATCCTTAAACCGATTCTAGGGAACTCTTCACGAGGCCACACATGCAGGCTGGGAGAGAGAAGGCAGCATAGCAAGAGTGGGGACCATGGACATTTGGGGGACTTCGTCATGTAACTTGCTTGTGCCTTCAGAGCCTGCCTGGGCCCAATCACATATATACCACTTCCATTTGGTGATGGAGTGCTGCTGTGAACACCCTACTTTATGGCTCGTTGCTCAGATAACAATCAGCTCATGATGGACAACCAAGGCTGCATGGTAACTTTGTGACCCATGGCTAAGTGCTCGGCCTATACTAAGCTGTTTCTCAAAAAGGGAGTAGTTATTCACGGGGTACAGCAGGGATCTTCTCCAAAATCCTAAGGGCCTTCACTGTGATTCCCCTCCAGGAGCTTGCAAAAGACTCCTTGCAGCATCCCCGTCTGCCACTGACACTCTGAGGACCCCTGGGTTTTCTGGGTCCCATGCACAGCAGCCTGAACCTGCTGCAAAGTGTTCTCTTGTTCTGCTCTTGTTTACTCAAACCTTGAAGCTTTTGGGGTCACGAGATAAATGGGATGAATAACCCAGAGGAGGAATATGTTGCCTCCAGATTCCAAAGAGGTCCACAAAGCATTGTGCCCCTTTTTTGGTTGTAGGAGGGGCCAAGTGCAACAACTTACCCTTCACTTTAGAAGGGATATTCCAGCAGGCCCTACACCACAGGAAGCCTAGACATTTCACTGAGGTAGAAGGCTCTGAATTCTTTTTGGATTTATTTCCCACCTTCTGGTACACAAATCTTTTACCAGTAAGTCTGGAGTCATAGCTACTCCTCTCTCACTAGGTCCAGTAAGCATAGTGTCATTAATGATGTTAATTAATGTGATATCCTGTGGAAGGGAAAGGCAATTAAGATCCTTGCAAACAAGTGTGGTGTTGATAGGCCCTAAGGAAGCTCAGTGAAGATGTGTTGGTGACCTTGACAACTGAAAGCAAACTGCTCCTCGTGGACTTAACAAACAGGCAAGAAGAAAGAGGAACTGGCCAGATCAGTAGCTGCACACCAGGACCCAGGGATGTGTTACTTCACTTAAACAATGCAGCTACATCTGATACAGCAGCTGCAATGGAGCCATTGCCTGGTTAACTTATGATAAGCCACGACCAGCCTCCACCATGTGTCTGTCTTGGGCACAAGCCAAATCGGCCAGTGAATACGTGTGGCAGGAATCACTACCCCTGTATCCCTGAAGTCCCTAATGGTGGCACTAATCTCTGCCAGCCGTGTAGGAATGTGGAGTTGCTTTTGGTTTATTATTTTCCCAGCTAGAGGCAGTTCTATTGGCTTCCACTTGGCTTTTCCTACTCCAATAGCCCTCATTCCACATGTTAGGGAACCAGTTGGGTGAGGATTCTGAAAGCTACTAAGTATGCCTATTCCAATCATGCATTCCAGAACAGAAAATAACCACAGGATGGGCTGTGGGACCCACTGGGCCCACTGTGAGGTGGACCTGAGCTAAAATTCCACTGATCATCTCAATCCCTCCCCCGACCCAACTCCATCAAAAAAAGACCCAGATCTGATTGGTGGGCCACAGTGAAATTTTGGGTCTCCTGGAATTAGTGTCTGCTCAGAGTTAGTGACTAGCAGTCTCTGAAAGGTCTCCTTTCTTTTCCCAAATGCATAGTTACCCTGATATATACATACATGTCTCCATTTGGGGAAGACTAGAAGCTAGATTAACAGCACAGACTTTTGGGACTGCCACGATCCTTCTTCCAGGTGACCTGTCCTCCCCTTCATTCGAGGGGCTCTGGGTCTGTAAACTGGCTTTGGTGTGGAAATTGATTGAGGGACCTTGATTCTCTGTTTTTATGTTTCAGGTTAGATTTTTACTCAGTTGACCTAGAACTTTTCTGTTTATTAAAATCACTTATGAATTTAGTAGACTTCCTGTCTATTTCACTTCTAGGAATGCCACGATCAACGAGCTGATGCCATAGGTGCTTTGGAGTCAGTCTACTTGATTGCTGCTTTGGCCCTGCCATCCATTAGCGTAGCCATGCCTACCTCGTCTTTGGTGGCTGAGTGCCGCCTCCTGGCCCCTGTCACCCAGGATCTGATTACTGCATGCCAGTAATTAGATCCTGCACTGCACTTAGATCCCACTGCACTGAGCTGTCTTAATTGAGTGGCTGTCATCGCCAATGTAAGTTCCGGCCATCAGAGAAGTATGATCACAGAGGTCCTCAAGGATGCCAGGGCTGCCCTCCCAGACTTGCTTCTCACAGTCGTGGTGAAGAGTATGGCTTCTGGCCTCTCCTATTGTGGGTGAGTAGCTCCGAAAGGACAAATCCAGTATAACACGTCCTTTGCTAAAGAGTGCACATTTGCAGATTAGCGCATTACCGGCTCAAACATAATCGCTCACCAGTCGAGAAACTGGGCCTTGGTAAATGCTGTAATTCCTGTGTTCAAAAACTCCTGTGGATTGCTGCCAAAGCATAGTATTAAATCAGAATGACATAAATCAAATCTTATGAAATTCAAATTTAGAAGAGTACACACTTAAAACTAACGCTTGGGATAAAATTTTTTTAATGAAAATCTAATCTCAGATCCCAGCTGAGACTTAGATGACACTTTTAGACTATTAGCTTACCTTTCCGAAAATCAAGCAATGTTTTGCATAGCAGATGTCATTTATCCCTCACAAGGCAGCCCCTTGGCCCAATCAAACGGTGCAGGGTACGTCCGTGCACGTGGCTAGCTCCCACCACAAGCCAGGCTTCTCACTCTTGTAGTAGAATGCTGTAGAGAATCAAGGGCTAGAACTCATGGGATGCTGGGTTAGAGTTAGAGACATCGGCGTAAAGTTATATTTTGCTTAATATAAAGATAGAGGGATAGACAGATGTTAGCAAACACACAGTGGGCTAGCTGCCTGTACCTCGGGCCTCTCTCCAAAGCCAACTGACCCTACCGGTACAGCCTGGGAATGTGGGACGGGGATGGTGATGCTGTTGGTGTGTGTCCCAGGCACAATCACTGCCAATGAGGACTAGCAGCTGGTGCATAAATGTCCCATCTTTAAAGGGCTGACTTTTAGATGACTTGTACAGGGCTTCTCAGAGGATCACTACTTAGACAAACGCCATTGCCCACAGCAATAACCAGCTCCATTATGTTCCTCTATTGATTTCCTGTCTGTTCCTGTCTCCTTCCCCTCGTTTATCCTCCTTGGGATCACCTCTTAAATAAAGTACCTACACCCAGAATGACGTGTCAGGCTCTGCTTTTGACAGAGCCCAGGTAAAGACACTGGCTTGCCTAATACCTATGAAAATGTGGAAACCCATGTGTTTAGTTTTCCATGTTGGGAAGTGATGAATGTGTGTTACTTCTGTGTTAGATAAGGCCAGAGGGCAGGTATTCTTAGGACAAGAGCACTCATTTGATGGGGAATTGATTTCAGTAGGTAACTTTCTATTCTCAGTCCTAATAAATTTACTGATCACTTACTGCATAGAAAATTTCATGACATGCACTATGAAAGGTAGAGAGGAGAATAAATTAATTTAATCTCTTGTAGTTATTATTTTTTAGGAGGTGTCAGCATATGGAAACGTGACCAGCATGGTATTTTAAAGTTCCAAGTGTCAAGCACAAAAAGGCAGCTCATTCTCTAAGAGTTATCTAAGAGATTGAACATATTAGTAGAAACTAGGGTAGTGAGGAAACACATCACAAGATGCATGAGCCTTGAAACCGGCTCTGAGAAATTACTAGGTTCCTGACCAATACTGAGACACTAATGTCATAATTCTGAAGAGTAGCTCCCCTCCTTCACCCAACATGAATTTGGCCATTCTATCTAGGAGTCACTGCCCCACGGTGGATAATGGGATAAGCCAGCCACCACTAACATGCAGGAGCCAGGAGTAACCCTACAAATGGTGAAGCATGAGGCGGAGAGCGAGGAAGTGGCAGACCTACAGTGGGAAGAGCAGTCATTCTTTGATTTGTTGTGTTAGAGCACACTTTTCTTTATCACCACCTTTTGAAGACCTGTGGCCTGCATATACTGAAAAGAAAGAACACACCCTTGGGCTATGCTTGGGATAACAGGACAGATAGGCATGTGAACACGTCCTGTTAAGATTTACAAGACAGGCATGCTCGAAGCAGCAAGTGGAAAGAGTGGGATTCACTTATGAAGAGCAGCAATGAACACACAGGTGTCTATTTACCCTAGGCTTAGAAATGAAGCAGTCTCATTGTTAGGACAGCATGAGTTCATTTAGCCTGAATGAAAAGAAGACAAAGACGTTGAAGGAAAGAATTACATTGACAGCAGGCTTTAAAAGATGACTAGGAGTTCAGTGGACAGTCACGGTGATGCTGGGCGTTCTGGGAAGGTATACTGCTTGGGCTGCTGGGCTATTTTTACAAATAACATGTCCCTACCCTCAGGGACTTTTGGACTCTGGTTTCTCATCCTACCCTTCTGTTTCAGTTCTTTCTATTCTAAGAGGTTGGAAATCCCAGAATTCAATTTATGATGCCCCAAAAAGTGCTATTACAAATGTATGAAATAATCTCACTGAAAGATATGGAGGTACAAGGTATTGACCTAAGTAATTTTAGAGAAGAGTAGAATGCGAAAGACTAAAATCAAAGGAATTGCCCATCAGCACTGTGTTTTAGTTGATGAAGTTATCTCATGGGGCACATGGGTAAATGATCCTGAAACCATTGCACACGTAACTTCAATTGAACAATGAGTAAACGGATGGCAGAAGGTGGAGCCAGGTTTCTTACTGTTGGAGTGGAATGCTGTAGAGAATCAAGGGCTAGAACTCATGAGATGCTGGGTTACAGCTAGAGACATTAGCGTAAATTTATATTTAGCTTAATATTAAGATAGAAGGATAGATAGGTGTTAGCAAACACACATATGTTTCCTTGCTCTGCCTGCTGAGAAGGTCTAGAAACAATGATATTCCAGCAGCAATAAACACACCTGGCACCCAGGTTTTGGGTTTTGTAGCAGGCAGATTAATTTTTTTTCCTCATCTTAATCTCAGAAACCTGTGAATATGATAGATTACATGACTACGAGAAATTAAAGTTGCTGAAGAAATTAAATTTGCTAATCAGATGACCTTAAAATGGAGAAAGTATTATGGATTATCTGGCTGGGCCCAAAGTAATGACAAGGGTCCTTTTAAGTAGCAGAGAGAAGCAGAAAATGAGTCCATTTCACAGTGATGCTATGTGAGGAAGTTGCTACCAGTCATGGGAGCTTTGCAGCTAAAGGGGAACCACAAGTCAAGGAGTGCAGGCAGCCTCTAGAAACTGAAGCAGGCAAGAAAAATGGATTCTCTATTATGACATGTACCCTTGATACGATGTAATCAGAATGACACTTCACATCTGTTGTTTTTCTTTCCAAAATCCATAACTCCATGACTTCTCTAATGATGAGAAATCCTACAAACTCCAATAGAGAGCATGCTAAAAAAAACAAACAAACAAACAAAAAAAAAAAACAGTAGTTTCAGTAGAAAGCAAGAAAACTGACAATGTCATCAAAAACAAGCAAATTATAAGAAACTGTTACAGCCAAGCTTTGCCTAAAGATGCATGATTACAAAATGCAGTATAATATCCTGGGTGGGATCCTGGAGCGCGCACACACACACACACACACACACACACAATAACACAGATACACACATGTCACCACACAAACACAAATATACACATACACACACATGTACACCACAGACACCATACACACACACACCACACATGCAGACACACTAACACACACACATACACACATACTCATACATCACACATACACAATCATACAAATATACACACATACAAACACACAAATACAAACACACCTCATACACACACACACCACATATACACAAACACGCACACCACACACACACATACATGCACACACACATACACACAGTAACACACATAGGTAAAAATTAAGGTAATCTCAATAAAGTAAGGACTTTAGCTATGACTTAATTTAATTAATTTAATTATAAGTATAATTACAGTAAGGATGTTAATCATGTATTAGTATTATTTCATTAATTGCAATAAATACATTGTACTAATGTAAGTTGTTAACAACAGAGGAAACTTGGTGATGGGTAAATGAGAACTCTGTACTATCTTTGAAAGTTTTTGCAAATCTAAAACTAGTCTAAAATTCAAAAATATGCATTCTACTCTTCTATGAGATCAACTCTTTTAGATTTCACATATGAGTGAGATCATGCAGTATTTGTCTTTCTGTGCAGGACTTATTTCACTTAACGTAATGTCTTCTAGGCTCATCCATATTGTCACACATGATTGGATTTCATTCTTTTGAATGTCTGAATAGTATTCCATTGTGTACCTATATCACTTTTAAAATCCATCTGTTGACGAACATTTACGTTGAGTCTATAGCTTGGCTATTGTGAATAGTGCTGCAATAAACATGGGGTACGGATATCTCTGACATACTGCTTTCGTTTTTATATACATTCCTCGTAGTAGGATTGTTGGGTCATATGGTGGTTCCATTTTTAATCTTTTAAGGAACCTCCATACTGTTGTCCATATGGCCGTACTAATTTACGTTTCCACCAACGGTGTATGAGTTCCCATTTTCCCACATTCTCACTAGCATTTGTTAATTTTTGTCTTTTCAGTAATAGCATTCAAACTCTGACGAGGTGACGACTCATTGTGTTTTTTGAATGTATGCATAATAGATGTACATATTTTTGGTTTACATTTGATGTTTTGGTACAATTCTATAAAGTGTAAAGATCAAATCAGGATAACCAGGATATCCATCGCCTTACACATTTATCTTTTCTTTATGCCAGAAACATTCAAATTCTTCTCTTCCAGCTATTTTGAAGTGTACAATGCATTATTGTTAACGATAGTTACCTACTGATCTCTTGAACACTAGGTCTTATTTCTTGCATCTAACCGAATCTTTGTACCCCTTCATGATCCCGAGCATTTTTTCATCCACCTGTTGGCCATTTGTGTGTCTTCTTTTCAGGTGTTTAATATCAGATTATTTTTAAATCCTTCTAAAATCACATTATTTGGGTTTTTTGCTGTTGAGTTGCTTGAGTTCCTTGTATATTTCAGATATTAACCCCTGGTATTAACCTCAGATATTGCCAGATGCATAGTGTCAGTTTGCAGATATTTTCTCCACTCTGTAGGTTGTCTCTCCGTTCTGTCGATTGCTGTCCCAGAGGCCGGGGAGAATAATGTAGAAGGGAGGAAGCGGTGAGGCTGCTCCTGGGTAGCAAGTTACGGTTCGAGAAGGAGAATTAGACCTTGTACTCCACTGCACACTACGGTGACTACAGCTAAAAACAATGTATTGTATATTTCAAAAGAGCTAGAAGATAGGAATTTTGAAAGCTCTCACTACAAAAAATGGCAAGTGTTTGAGGTGACAGATATGCTAATTATCCTGATTTGATCATTACACAACGTATACATGTGTCAAAACACAACACTGCACCCCATAAATATGTACAATTATTATGTGTCAACTGAAAACAAAACAAAACTTTAAGAAGAGCACTAATTCAAAGGGGGACGAGATATCAGGGCTACACAGAGTGGGGGCTGATGGAACTTTACAGAGATAAGGTGCCACATCTCATAAAGAGAAAAAAAAACCCAAACCCGAGAAGATTTTTGTGAGGTTAACTTAAAAGATCAGTACACCATCACTCAAGTGAAAGCGCTAAGTAGCCGTCATGTAGCTGTTTTCTTTTTTCCCCAGTAAAGCAGTTTAGAAAATGTGCTTCCAAGGGCACTCGTGGGAGGGTTCTGAGTTCGTTCTGTGGCCTGTTGTAAATGGTTTTAGTGCCGAGCCTCTGGTTTCAAAGGGGTGATGAGATTGTTTCTGACCAGCCTTTGTTCTCTTAGTTGAAAGGAGGTGGTCCCTTCTGTTCAGTTGTGTCTTGCAGGGAAAAGGAAGGTACGTGAGAAGCATGAAATGTTTTCAGCACGCCTCCCGAGCAGCCCTGTGACCGGGCAGGTTCCAGGAGATTTGACTCAGCTTCGGCTGGAGCTGAGGGCTAAAGGATGCGGTTGAATAGGATGGTCGCAGGCTAGGGCTGCAGGATGCCTCGTTTCCATGAGCTGGACAGTCTTAAGACAGTTGGATGTCATAAAACACAGAAGAGGACTAACAGGAAAAAATAGCCCCTGAATAGAAAGTTTTAAAGCACAGGGAGGATGTATTTAAAAAATAAAGCTACTGTTTCTGCTGGTGAACACTGAAAGAACGTGCAAAAACAGTCTTTCTATTTCTACAGTGGTGAAGCAAAACCCCACTCCTCTCCCAGCAATGACAGCTCTGTCCCGCAGTGACATTGACCCTTGCTTCTCTTCCACTCCAAGATTACGTATGCAGACTCAGCAGCACACAAACCTTTCATGGACGCAGCTGGGATTCTGGGTGATGGGCTCCTGCCCCCTGAGGGCAGCCTGGGCCCGCTGCTCCGCCATGGCCCTGGAAGCCCCTCGACGAAGTCAGAGGGGAGCCAGAGCGTGTAGACAGCCGGCCGATTAGAGCCCTGGCTGGTCCTCCACTCAGGCGAGGGCCCTGCCCACACTGCTGACAGTCTCCCACACGCAGGTCCCTAGTCAGATAAACAACATTGATGATGTCCTTGAAGACTTTCATGAGGGTAAATTATCAGATACTTAGCATGAATCCTGGCCCAGAGAAGTTGCTCAGAAATGCTTTTTCACACCTCCCTGCTCCACTGTATCTGTTAGTTGAGCACTTGAGGGCTTGATCATGTGTAAATTTTGTGTTGTTTTCTCAGTATATTAAGTCCCAAATGATACAACTTTCTTCATTTTATCTTTTTGGCTTTCATCTTCCTGCTGTTTTAGTGAGTGCTATGGATAGTTGATGCCACAGAGCTATTTTTGTTTATTTATCATTGCCAACTGAGACCCAAAAAGTGGCTTTATCAACAAACAAAATCCCCAAAACATTGCAAACCTACCCACCCAGAAGCATCACAAGAAGTCACATAATAAAACACTTTCCTAGTTTATGAAATTAGGGGAGGTGCTATCAGAAATAAAGACATTCTATTAAAACAGTAATAATAACCCCCCAAGCCTGGAGGAGTGGCGCACACCTGGAATCCTAGCACTTTGGGATGGCAAAGCCTGAAGATTGTTTGAGGAACACTTAGCCAGGTGCGGTGGCAGCACCTGTAGTCCCAGCTACTAGGGAGGCTAAGGCAGGAAGATCACTGGCACCCAGGAGGTCGAGGCTGCAGTGAGCTGTGACCACACCACTGTACTCCAGCCTGAGCCACAGTGAGACTGTCTCTTAAAAAAATTAAAATAAAAGGTAACTCCTCCAATTTCCATCTATGAAGCACTTGCTAAGTGGCAGACTCTGCTGTGCTCAGGAAACATCTGACCCGTTCCTCAAACAGTGCTGTGAGCTAAGGGTCACCCCTGTTCCCACTTTAAAGTGAGGACATGGTGGTGCCAAGGCGGTCAATAGTATCCTTGAGGTAAGACAGCTCTAAACGAGAGAAGAGTATACAAATACAGATCAGCCTGCCTCAGTGACATCCAGTCCTGGGAGGCTGTGACCAGCTGGAGGCCACAAGGCCACATGCTTCAGATGTGCATCTTCACAGGCTAGGTCAAAAGCACTCATTGAATGTCCACAACACTGCATTTGTTTGATGGGCCCACTAGCCTTCTCCACCATCTGTAGCCGGCCCCAGCTCTGCCCATTGTGCTTGTGCCATGGCAGGGGACAGGCTCCCAGTCCTCCTGAGCAGCGCTCCAATGAACCTTCCGTAGCCTCCGTTTCAACCCAATTAGGGAAGAGCAACAGCTTTCTCTCCGACTCATCTAGTGACGTATTCAACGTCTCTGCTTAAAATGGCTTCATTCTGCAAGTGCAAACATGTACTTCCTAGCTCCCCAGGAAGCAGTTCCACACGCTGCCTCCCTCATCCAAAGTGAGGTCAATTCATCCGTCCTGTTACGCCACAAAGCTCAGAGTCATCTTGACATATTTCCTTCTCTCCCACCCAACAGCTAATCCATTAGGAAAGCCAAGGGGCTCCACCTTCAAAGGAAATCCACATACGATCTCCCCACCACCACTCTGTTCTCAGCCCCCACCCACTCTCCTTTTTTACCCTGGTAGGCCGCTGACTAGTGCCTCTGCTTCTCTAGGCCCCCAAACACACATTCCCCATTGAATATTTACAAGCCAGAGTCATCTTCCAAAATATAAATCAAGCCATGCCATCCTTCACTCAAATCAGTCAGCCTTTATTCAGCACCAAGGCCAAAGTCCTTGAAGCCCACAGGTCCTAGTGCACCGGACCCCATTCCTCTCAGAAGCTTCGTGCCCCACACTCCCTCCTCCTCCCACGTTTGAGCCGTGCTGGCCTTATTGCTTGTTTTCCAACAAGCCAGTCTGGCTCAGACCATGGCCAGACCTAGCTCGTCCCTGGGCTAGAGTGTTCTTGACCCAGATTTCCACATGGCCAAGCCCCTCACCTGCAGAATAACAGACACAGACTTGGAGCCTGTTCTCAGATTCTCTGCATTACTAGCAAGGATCCCAGCCACAGCCACAGGCCCACATAACCTCATGCCCAACTCCGTGCTCAACCACCAGTCCGCTTCTGCACTCAGATGAGAGGCACACAGGGGCTGTGGGTTTGGACTCCTGAGTCATTACCAAGGATGGTACAGGGTTTTTTTTTGAGATCGAGCCTTGCTCTGTCGCCAGGCTGGAGTGCAGTGGCGCAATCTCGGCTCACTACAACCTCTGCCTCCTGGGTTCAAGTGATTCTTCTGCCTCAGCCTCCCGAGTAGCTGGGACCACAGGCACGTGCCACCATGCCCAGCTAATGTTTTTGTATTTTTAGTAGAATGCGGTTTCACCATGTTGGCCAGGACGGTCTCGATTTCTTGACCTTGTGATCCGCCAGCCTCAGCCTCCAAAAGTGCTGGGATTACAGGCGTGAGCCACCACGCCCAGCCGTACAGGCTTTGGGTGCCAGGCCAGTACCATCCTTAAGGTAAACACGGGCCACTGGGAGAGGAAAGAGCAGCACCCCCTCCACTCTCTATGGCGGCTCCCAAATGCCATGGAATCACGTGGTCCAGAGAACACGGGACTCCTGGGGGAGCACACTGCCATGCCTGCGTCTGCCCTTCTCTGTGGCCATTGGTAGAGTGACTCCTCTTGGTAACGCACTTCTTCACATTGCTTTGCTCATGTCCTGAGCTCATTTGCCCTGCTCTCCATCACAGTCCTGGGCTTCCACCTCCACGCTGTCCTTTCCTTATCTTTGCCTCAGGTTCTGCTCTCTGGAAGGCCTGGGCTCAGTCACGCCCTAGTGCCTTTGCTCATGTATCACGAAGGCCCATTCTGACCACCCTATGTGATTCTGAGATGCCTATGGGACTCCTGGTTCCCTTGGCCTGCTGCATTATTTATTATTTTTGTATTGCATTTAACACCTTCTGAGCTGCTTTACATTAACTTGCAAATGATATTTCTTGTTCCTGTGCTGCAGCGGAAGCTCAGCAAGTGCGAGGGTCTTTTTTCTTCACTGATGCATCCCAGGCATCTAGAATCATGCCTGGTATATGGTGGGCACTCAATAAATATTATGCAACAACAAATCAAGTCATTGTTAGGTTAAAGGGAAAACAGGAAAAATGCCAGGCATGTGGCAATTATGACTGATTTCTGCACCTAGCTACTCTCAGGAAAAGCCTCTCTCCCACTCACTGCCTCTCAGGTAACTGCATAACAGTAAAGGTTTACAGCAGTTTGTGAAATATCAAGTGCTCTGGTTAGTACAGCTTTGTAACAACCCACACTTGTGTCATAAAATAACCACTGTATTTTCCTTCCGTATTGTGTGTCAAGGTCAGACCAGGCAAGGAGGGATTGGCTTGTCTCTGCTCTGTGATGTCTGGAGCCTCAGCTGAAGACTCGATTCTGGGGTGACTCAATGATTAGAGGCTGGAATTGATGGGAAACATCTTAAGTCTCATGTCTGGTAGTTGATGTGGGATGTTGACCAGAATCACAGCTGAGTTGTCAGCAGAAACATCCACACGTGTCTTCTCCATGTGGTGTCTCCAAGTGAGCTGGTTTAAGCTTCCTCACAGCATGACTGGGCTCCCAGAGCTAGTCACCTAAAGGAACGGCTGGAAGCCTTATAGTTTTTCTGGTGGGGTATCAGGAGTCACATGGCATCACCGGCGCTGTAGTCAGTAGCCTGGCAGAGCCGGGGCGGAAAACAGGCCCCATCTCTCCATGAGAGAAGGGCCAAAGTGCATGCAGAACGTCCCAACCGAGGAGCTAAGAAGTCGTGACAGCAGTGCAGGATCCTAGGTAGGCTCCTGGAGCACAACGGGGGCACTGGGTAAAAAGCAAGGAAACCTGAATAAAGTTGGGACTTCAGTTAAAATCAATGCGTCAATATAAGTTAATTAACTGCGACAAATGTACCATACTAATGTCAGATGCTAATCATAAGGGAAATGGGTGTGGAGTACTTAGAAACTCGCTGTAGCATCTCCACCGTTGTCCTATCAATAGTCTAAAGCTGTTTTCAAAAACTAAAGCTTATTTTAAAAGAGAAACAAAGAGCCTATGGGACAGGGCACATTACTGAGATCCTTTTTGAAAAATATAATTATAGTCTGCCACAACAAGGAAGAGGTGCTGACACCAACCTTGAAGGGAGGCGTAGGGGCACACGTGTTTAGTATTAAGTGGCTGTAAAGTCTCTGGATAAAAGCCATGCTCATTGTCCAGAGGTAGGAAGAAAGGAAGAAATGTCACTCAATAAAAAGAACAAATGGCCCAACAATGCTTTTAGTGTTTGACTTCAAATGCATCGTGGTCATATTTTGCAGCCAGTTCATCACCATGTGTGCTATCTACATGCAGATGCTCCCTCAAGGTCAACTGGACAGTTTCCATTTAATTACTTAATCACAGATTGCATACGCGTTCAGTGATTCTATGGAAGCCAATCATATTAAACTTTAAATGGGATGAATATGCAGTGACTTTTTATCCAAACTATATGTACTTGTGAGAATATATTTTCATCTTAAAATTAAGCTTAAGATTTTTAAAACATCATTGAATTAAAACACTTCTAGCATATTAAAAGATATGTAAGAAGAAATGTAGTAAATACAGCCACTAATTTTGTGCTGCTCTTCCCAGTGAGAGGTGGGGTCTAATCCCCCTCCCCTGGTTATGGCCTTAGTGGCTCATTTGATCAGTAGAAAACAGCAGGAGTGACTTCCTGAGTTTTCCAAATGCTACATTATAAGAAGATGTGAAGTTTCTGCTCTTAGAACCTGTGAGAAGCCTGAGCCACAGGAAAAGGTCCTGGGCAGTGCGTGTGTGAACAGCCCCTGCTGCATTCCCAGCTGACAGCCAACATTCCCGACCTGCCACCCACCTTAGATGTCCAGTCCCAGAGAGGCGACAGCAGCCCTGGCAGCATCTATTACCAAGTGAGGGCTGGCACGCAACAGTCACCCTGTCAAGCCCAGGCAACGCACAGATTTCTCAAAGATAAGACACTTTTGCCGGGCGCGGTGGCTCACGCCTGTAATCCCAGCACTGTGGGAGGCCGAGGCGGGTGGATCACGAGGTCAAGAGATCCAGACCATCCTGGTCAAGAGATCGAGACCATCCTGGTCAACATGGTGAAACCCCGTCTCTACTAAAACTACAAAAAATTAGCTGGGCATGGTGGTGCATGCCTGTAATCCCAGCTACTCAGGAGGCTGAGGCAGGAGAATTGCCTGAACCCAGGAGGCGGAGGTTGCGGTGAGCCAAGATCGCGCCATTGCACTCCAGCCTGGGTAACAAGAGCGAAACTCCGTCTCAAAAAAAAAAAAAAAAAGATAAGACACTTTTTAAGCCGTCAGGTGTTGGAATGATTATGCAGCAATGGGTAATCCTGTACAAAGATGTGTAGATACTTAACAGGTGCAGTATTAAAGTAATCAAGAAGTTTAAAATTGTGAGAAACTGTAAAAGAATTCTAGGGAAAAATATTTAAGTGAGAAAAAAAGCAACCTGGGAAGGGTTGAACGAATCAAAGAGAAGGATGAGACGTGAACCGTCAACCGGGTGTCCTCAATGTGGAAAAGCACAAGAAAATATATGTGCCTTAACTGAGTATAGTGCACGGAATTTGAATACGGGTGGGTTTTTTTGTTTGTTTGTTTTGTTTTTGTTTTTTGAGATAGGGTCCCATCTGTCGCCCAGGATGGAGTGTACGGCACGATCTGGGCTCACTGCAACCGCCACCTCCCAGATATAAGTGATTCTTCCGCCTCAGCCTCCCCAGTAGCTGGGATTACAGGCATGTGCCACCACACCTGGCTAATTTTTGTAGTTTTAGTAGAGACAGTGTTTCACCATGTTGGCCAGGCTGGTCTTAAACTCCTCACCTCAGGTGATCTGCCCACCTTGGCCTCTCAAAGTGCTTAGGTTCTTTTTATACTTCTTATTTTATATTATTCATTCAATAATCTATTTGTTAGTTATTTTGAGTAATATCAAACCTGTGAACCCATTACTCAATATAAAAGCTGGACTCTTAGTAATTTCTTGTATTAACTCTGTGGTCCATCATATTTTACTGCCCTGTCACTCTCATAAGATGGTCTTCATATGCATCTTATCTCTCCTTCTTTCCTCTTCTTCTTTCTTTATTTATTTTTTCCTGAGACAGGGTCTCTCTCTGTCACCCAGGCTGGAGTGCAGTTGTGTGATCTTGGCTTACTGCAGCCTCAATCTCTCAGGCTTAATCAATTCTCCCACCTTAGCCTCCCAAATAGCTGAGACTACAGGCGTCCACCCCCATGCCCAGATAATTTTTTTTTATTATTTTTTGTAGAGATGGGGTTTCACCATGTTGTTCAGGCTGGTTTCCAACTCCTAGGCTCAAGCAGTCTGCCCACCTCGGCCTAGCCAAGTCCTGGGATTACAGGAGTGAGCCACCATGCCCAGTCCTCTTCTTTCTTGACAAAATCTACTTACCTTTTTTGAAAGCTGCATTTAGTTTCAGACAAATTTAGGTTGCTTCCTGGTTACCCGATCATTGAGCTCATTAGAAGGTATATCTACAAAGATTGAGGATAGTAAATTTAAAAATAAAGGTACATTAAATAAATATTAAATTCAACAGCGCTTCATGTTAAAAACTCTCAATAAACTACGTATTGAAGGAACATGCCTCATATAATAAGAGCCATCTATGACAAACCCATAGTCAACATCATACTGAACGGGCAAAAGCTGGAAGCATTCATCTTGAAAAACAACAGAAGACAAGGATGCCACTCCTATTCATTACGTATTGAAAGTCCTAACCAGGGCAGTCAGACGAGAGAAAGAAATAAAGGCATCCAAATAGAAAGAGAAGTCGAACTATCTGCTGTAAAACAATGCAATTCCATATCAAGAAAACCCCACAGTCTCAGTCTAAAAGCTCCTTAAGCTGATAAACAACTTCAGCAAGGTTTCAGGATACAAAACTGCAAAAATTACTAACATTCCTATACACCAACAATAGTCAAACCAAGCCAAATCAGGAATGCAATTCCATCTACAATTGCCACAAAAATGAAAATAAAATACCTAGGACTACAGCTAACCAGGGTGACAAAAGATCTACAAAACACTGCTCAGAGAAATCAGAGATAACACAAACAAATGGAAAAACATTCCAATGTCATGGATGGGAAATCAATATCATTTAAATGACCATACTGCCCAAAACAATTTATGGATTCAATGCCATTCCTATGAAACTACCAATGACATTCTAAACAGAAGTTTTAAAAAAATTCTATTTTAAAATTCATATGGAACAAAAAAAAGAATCCCAAATAGCCAAGACAATCCTAAGCAAAAAGAACAAAGCTGGCGGCAAGGCATTGTGTTACCTGACTTCAAACTATACTACAGGGATGCAGTATAGCATGTTACTAGTGCAAAAACAGACACACAGACAAATGGAACAGAATACAGAACCCAGAAATAAGGCCACACACCTACAACTATCTCATCTTCGACAAACCTGACAAAAACAAGCAATGGGGGACTTCCTATTCAAAAACAAGCAATGGGGGACTTCCTAGTCAATGAATGGTACAGGGATAACTGGCTAGCCATATGAGGAAGATTGAAATTGGGCTGCTTGCTTACCTCATACACAAAAAATAACTCAAGCTGGATTAGAGACTTCAATGTAAAACCCCAAATTACAAAAACCCTAAACTATAAAAACCCTGGAAGATAACCTTGACATAACTATTCTGGACATATGAATCAGCAAAGATTTCATGATGAAGACACTAAAAGCAATTAAAAGACACTAAAAGTCAACAAAAGCTAAAATTGACAAATAGGATCTAATTACACTAAAGAGCTTGTGTACAGCAAAGGAAACCATGAACAGAACGAACAGACAACCTACAGAATGGGAGAACATTTTTGCAAACTATGCATCTAACAAAGGTCTAATGTGCAGCATCTATAATTTAAACAAATTTACAAGAAAAAGACAACCCCTTCAAAAAGTGAGCAAAGGACATGAACAAACACTTTGCTAAAGAAGACGTACATGTGACCAACAATCAAATGAAAAAAAGCTCAACCTCACTGGTCATTAGAGAAGTGCAAATCAAAACCACAATGAGACACCGTCAGAGTGGCTATTATTAAAGGCCAAATAATGATAGATAATGGCAAGGTTGCAGAAAATAAGGTACCCTTATACACTGCAGATGGGAGTGTAATTAGTCCAACAATTGTGGGAGACAGTGTGGTAATTCCTCAAAGGCCTAAAAACAGAAATATCATCTGACCCAGCAGTCCTGTTACTGGATAGATATCCAAAGGAATATGCTTCTTTCTATTAGAAAGGCACATGCATGTGTATTTTCACTGCAGCGCTATTCACAATAGCAAACACATGGCATCAACCTAAATGTCCATCAATGGCAGACTGGATAAAGAAAATGTGGCACATATACACCATGGAATACTACACAGCCATAAGAAAGAATGAGATTATGTCCTTTGCAGGAACATGGATGAAGCTAGAGACCATTATCCTTAGCAAACTAACGCAGGAACAGAAAACCAAGTATCACATGTTCTCCCTATAAGTGGGAGCTAAATGATGAGATCACACAGACACATACAGAGGAACAAGACACACTGGCACCTCCTAGAGGGTGGAGAGTGGAAGAGGGAGAGGATCCAGAAAAATAGCTCATGGATACTGGCTTAATACCTGGGTGATGAAATAACCTGAACAACAAACCCCCATGACACAGTTTACCTGTATAACAAGCATGCACATATGCTAAACTTTAAAATGAGAGTTAAAAGGTACATTTTTAAAAAGGTAATATTAATATTTTACTATTAATTATTAAAATTTATTAGTATGATTCTGTTACATTGCATGAAACCAATATCTGATTTGGCTTTTCCAGCACTCTTTGTAAACAGACTGCGTAAGAAGCAAAGTTCAGCCCATGGAAAGGTCCTTACGCGTGAGTTTAAAATTAAGATCTAGAGCCATTTATTTATTATAGCACATACAGTACATTAGCATTTATATTCATTGTGGTAATAAGTGTGATATACACAGTTCATGCCTGCAAGATACTCACAGTAGAGAAAAAGACATGAAAACAAATACATATAAATGATAAAGTAAGTCAAGGGTAAAAATAGAACACCAAATTAATTGTGTCTAGAAGCTAGGGTATAAAACTCTTCCCCAGGCTGTTGACACGTGGTTGAAATTTTGAAGGAAGAACAAGGATTTGTCAGAGGGACACGGGGTGGAGGGAGGGTGGTGGGCAGAATGGTCCAGAAAGATGGAGCAGAAATGCAAAGTCATGGAGAGCTGCAGCATCTGCCGGTCTAGCGTAGCCACTGTGGACACTCAACAAACTGAGAAAGGGGCCAGGAGATTCTCTGAATTGTTTCTTGTAAATTGCCATCATCCAACACAGCAGACGTGACCCTCACATGATCACTGAGTTCATGGAACCTGGAACGTCCACAGTGAGAGGTGCCGTCAGTGTAAAGTGCAACTTGGATTTTGAAGACTTAATATGAAAGAGGTTTGTATAACAGTTCATTAACCTTTTTACGTCGATGACGTCAAAATGACAAGGTTTTAGATATTCTATACTTAAATAAAACATGGCATTAAAATTAATTTCTGAGCCAGGCATGGTGGCTCATGTCTTTAATATCAGCACTTTGGGAGGCCAAGGTGGGCAGATCACTTAAGCCCAGGAGTTTGAGACCAGGCATGAGCAGCATGGCAAAACCCCATCTCTACAAAAAAATACAAAAATTAGCCAGACCTGGTGGTGAGTGGCTGTAGTCCCAGTTACTTGGGAGGCTGAGCCCTGGAGGCGGGGGTCGCAGTGAGCCAAGATGGCACCACTGTACTCCAGCCTGGGTGATAAAGTGAGACCTCGTGTCAAAAAAAAAATTAAATTAAATTAAAAATTAAAATAAAATTAATGTCGTTTTTAAAACTTTTTAAATGTAATCCCAGCCCATGATTGTATGATGGATAATGTACTCAGGTCACACTGCTCGAATGCATGTTGGGTTTAGCCTGCAGTGTCTCTTGCATAGATTTCCACATGAAGCCCTTAGGATCAGACACAGAGGGTTACTCTTTTTTTTTTTTTCCCCTGTTTTCTTTTCTTTTTTTTTTTTTTTTTTTTTTTTTAAACAGTGTCTCACTCTGTCACCGAGGCTGAAGTGTAGTGGCACGATCTTGGCTCACTGAAACCTCCTCTGCCTCCTGGGCTCAAGTAATTCTCCTGCCTCAGCCTCCTGAGTAGCTGGGATTACTACCAAACTTAAAGTAACATATGCAGCTTGTGTTGTATTTCCACTGGACAGTACTAATCTGATATATTGGCCTCACCATGGTATCCTTTACATCCCCCTTTAATAGTAATCTGAAAAATATGCCTTTTTGTTCTGTCTTTAATGCAATGGACTTTATATAGTCTTTAAAAGCAATCACCTCATTAATTTCCAAAAACCACTAAGAAAAGCCGGAGAGTATAAATCAAGTGTGATGCAACTTGTAATTTGCTTTCAAGAGCCAAGGCGTGTATCTTATTTTCTACAATCTCCATGTACCATGCTTGAAGAAAAAAATGAAATTAAAATTTCTTTTTTCCAAATATTTACTAGCAATGTTCTAAATGCGTAATTCTGAGAGTTAACTGTCTGGGGGAAACTGGATGCCATCTGGTTCAACAGCCAGCTCCCCTAGTAGTTACCATACGCGCATGATGGAAAATGTGCTCAGGTCACTGTTCGAATGCATGTTGGGTTTAGCCTGCAGTGTCTCTTGCATAGATTTCCACATGAAGCACTTAGGATCAGACACAGAGGGTTATTCTTTTCTTTCTTTTTTCTGTCATCAAGGCTGGAGTGCAGTGGTGCGATCTTGGCTCACTGAAGCCCCTCACTCCTGGGTTCAGGTGATTCTCTTGCCTCAGCCTCCTGAGTAGCTGGGATTACAGGCACCCGTCATCACGCCGGCTAAATTTTGTATTTTTAGTAGATACAGGGTGTCGCCATATTGGCCAGACTGGTCTCAAACTTCTGATCTCAAATGATTAGGCTACCTCTGCCTCCCAAAGTGCTGGGGTTCAGGTGTGAGCCACCGCACTGGCCCACAGAGGGTTATTCTATGGAACATGATGTTTTATTGCTGCTAAGACCCTCCGATGCCCACCAATCACATCTCCTCATAGGACAGTTGTGGGAACTTGTCTGCAAGGCTGCACTTTCAATGCCACAGCAGAGACAGGAGACTCGTCACCCAGCGCACCATTCTGTTCCCTGGAGACCCCTCATGTGTGAAGATTATGGCTCCTGTGGCCTTCATGTGGCACAAACATCTCTTAGTGACAGTCACCACCAAAACTAAGCTCTAAACATAACTTAAATCAAGGACAGGAGAGTAGGAACTCTAAGATCCACCTGATTTTCATAAAATCCTCTTGGGCACTGTCTTTCTGTCTTCTTGAATAAAATTAATATTTCCGATACGTCCATGCTATCCATGCTGATGAAAACATAGTGAGCAGATTCTCATCACCATGAATTGAGGTTGCAATATATAGACAGAAATGGAAATAGTGATCTTGATCATAATGAAGGATAATGAAGCCAAGTGCTATGGCTCACTCCTGTAGCCTGCAATCCCAGCACTTTGGGAGGCTGAGGCCAGTTGACCACCTGAGGTCAGGAGTTCAAGACCAGCCTGGTCAACATGGCAAAACCCTGTCTCTACTAAAATACAAAAGAATTAGCTGGGCATGGTGGTGGCTGCCTGTAATCCCAGCTACTCAGGAGGCTGAGGCAGGAGAATTGCATAAACCCAGGAGGCAGAGGTTGCAGTGGGCCAAGATCATGCCACTTCACTCCAGCTTGGGCAAAACAGCAAAACTCCATCTCAAAAAACAGATAAAATAAAATAAAGAATAATTTAGGGAGGTCTCATGCTATGCTGGACATTTATCCCTATTAGCTCACTTAATCCTGAAAACATAGTTGCTATTATGTCCCACTTTTTGATGATGATCAGGCAAAGACAAAGAAGAGTTGACTAGCTTGCCACAGTCCCACAGTTAAAAGCTCATGAAGTCATCTGGTGTGGTGGCTCATGCCTATAATCCCAGCACGTTGGGAGACCGAGGCAGGCAGATCATGAAATCAGGAGATCCAGACCATCCTGGCAAACATGATGAAAACTTGTCTCTACTAAAAATACAAAAATTAGCTGGGCATGGTGGTGGGCACCTGTAATTCCAGCTACTCGGGAGGGCAGGAGAATTGCTTGAACCCAGGAGGGGGAGATTGCAGTGAACTGAGATCATGCCACTGCACTCCAGCCCGGGCAACAGTGCAAAACTCTGTCTTAAAAAAAAAAATCACAAAGTCAATCACAGAAGTGAGTTGCCTCCCTTTAGAGTAAGCATGGCCAGCCATGATAGAATGCTATCTGCAAATAATTATGCCTTTAGCCTAGGCTTGGCATAAAGGGAAAGAAATCAATGACAGTAAGCAGAAAATCCAAAAGTCAGTGTCAGGAGTACCAAGGTGAGTGGCCATCAGAAGCCCTGTACTCAACTGAAAAGTCAGCTCTTACAGACAATCCTTCCGACAGTCAGGAATGAAGAAAGGGAATCACAAGCAGTGGTGGTATTTATTGTAAGGGTCCAAAGAAGAACCTAATAAAGAGGGAGAAAAACTAAGGTATAGAAACTATACTACAGGGGTTGTACATCATCTTGTTTCTAATGGAAACGAATGATTATCTTCTGGATGCTAGAAGAGCAACTCACATCTTTAAAAAAAAGTAAAAGAGGAAGAGGTCAAAAGGACTCCGAGTGGAAATGCAAGAATTCTCCCATATTTTGACTTGAACTTCAGGGATCTCCCGCCAGGAGGGAAGATAGAGTCTTTTACCCTGTTCCTACTTACCTATTACATGGGCCACAAGCAGCCATGCTCTCATCAGCTCCATGAACACAGCGTCTCTGTGTACTGCCCCGGGATGATCCAGTGAGAACGGATCACGCGCAATTTCAGGAATGAAGTCTAGAAGACAAGAGCATAGGTGGTGACTGCAGAAATGACTGCTGCTTCCCCCTGTACACGCGTGACTTACACAGGGACAGGCACACGAGTGTGTCTGACAGGTAAGCTGTGCCGTAGTTTGAATGTTTGTCCCCTCAAACCCATGCTGAAGTTTAATTGCCATTGTTTCAGCAGTAAGAGGCGGAAACTTTGAGAGGTGATTAGACCCTGTGGACTCTGTCATCATGAATGGATTAATGTCTGTATTGTGGGAAATGGGCTCACTATCATGTATTTATAGTGGGTTTCTTATAAAAGGACAAGTTTTCCGGCCACCTGCTCTGCCTTCTCTTTGCCCTTGCACCATCTGATGCCTTTTGCCAGGCTATGACATTGCAAGCAGGCCCTTGGCTTGTGACTCCTCAATCTTAGACTTCTCCACCTCCAAAATTGTAAAAACTGAATTTCTGATCTTTATAAACCACTCATTCTCAGGTATTCTTTTACAATAGCACAAAACAGGCTAAGACAGAAAATTGGTACCAGGGAAGTAGGGTGTTGGTACAACAAATCCCTTCACCCTGTGTACATTGTGTGTGTCCATCAAACATCACAGTGTGTTCCATACACGTTATTCCTTATGATTTGCCAATTAAACATATTAATTTTTAAAAAAGAAAATTAGTGAGAATGTGGCTACAGTTTCCACAGTCTTCCCTATATAGTTTCTCCTTCCCAGACCCTACTCCCCCACACCCACCAACACATCCTATCAAATGCGAGAGAAACAAGGGTGTTTTATTGACCTATCGAACCCCAGTTAATCTAGATTCTGGACTAAGAAAAGTCTAAGTAATCTGAAATTCTGGCCAAAAAAAGAGACATCCTTTTGGGATGAGACCAATTTGAAGATGAGGGCCAAGCAATTCAGATGAGCCAAGATAATCCTTAAACCAAAGACAGAGATAGAGCTTTTCAGAACTGCTGTTCCAGGAAGCCAACCCCAAGGCCTGTGTCGGTTAGAACATCTTGGCCTCCCCAGTCACTGAGTGCTTTCCAGCCGGCCCAGCAGACACATCACTCACATCCAAGCTGGCAAGGACAGGAGGTGAAGCTCAGCTGGTTTCTCGGGTGATGCAGGAAGGCGCGGCCCAGTCAATCACATTCATGCCAGAATAACTGATGAACGTAGCAGCCCTTGAAACAGGCTTGTCTGTAGGACGTGACCTCCCAGACTCTGTCTGGCACCCACCATACTGATGCAGGTATTACGCCAAGGAACCGGCTCCTCCTGGCTTCCTTATTCCTACCTTCTCCTTATTCAGCCTCTCACCGATTTTTTCCCGTCAGAACAAAATGCACAGAAGGGACTGTTCACTCTGTGAACATTTATTCAGGACAGGTCATTCGTTTTAGTGAACGTGGAATGTTCTTGAAAATGTTGCCATCATTTGAAATTATATTCCTGTTCTGCAAGTTAAGAGATGAAACAAAGGTGGCCTCCAGCTTCTGCTCCATGAAAAGCAAAGTAAGAATCAAAACAAAACAAAACAAAAGGCACAAAGAACCACAACAGCGAAATGCTCCCAGCCCTGCGGAAGGAGGAAATAGTCTGCAAACACCATGCTGCGTCTATTTAATGTTTCTGGGTTTCTGTTTTTGTTCAGTAGAATCAGTGGTTTGGGGGTTGAGCAGGCTAGCTTGGCTGCCTTTGGAGGGAAGGAATTCTTGATTTCGGGGACCACAGAGAAGTAGAGGCTTGTTGTGTAGCTCCCAGTTGAAGAACACACACCCCTTTACGGGAGCCTTTAATTGTGGTTGATGGCAGTCTCTAGAACAAGAAACAGAAAAGGCTCCCCCACCATGGGATTATTCCAGAGGTTTCCACACTTGTCTGCAAACCCCCCAAGACTGAATTTATCTTAGGTTTAATTCGGTCTTCAGAATTATTTAAGTCTTCAGGACATGTTAATATGTGAAGTTTGAGAATGACTGGATTCTATGTTTATTAAGCAAACATAAGTCTTGCATTTCACGCTACTAAATGATGGACATTGAATAAAGGAAACAGATAAGAAACAAAATGACAACAAGAAAACAAGCCAGGCCCTTGGAGAGCTTGCCCGTGACTGAGGGGATAAAGGATTTGCGCAAATGCTGAAGCCTGCAGTGGTGGCTGGGTCTCTGGAATTTGCTCTGGGTTTAACCTCACTCGGTGCTGTCTCGTGGTGATGGTGCCACTCACCCAGAGGGAGCACCCAGTCCCCTCACCCTCTCCTGCTGACCCTGGGTGCAGGCAGGCCTTTCCCTGACATAGCACCCAACTGAGCCATCCCCTGGAGGCTTACGCCCCCAACTGTGCCATTTTCGTATCAGATGCTGGTCTTCATTTGGGAGGAGCACTTAACATATTACGGTAATGAACTGTTTCTGTGATATTGGTGGCGTATTCTAATCTCCCCCAGCTTACTGTCTTTTGATTTCACTGCATGATTGATACAATGCCAGAATTTTTATTTTACGTAGCTAATTTTATCAATCGCCTTCTTCCTTCTTCTTGGCTTTGCTTCCTAGTCAGAAAAGCTTCCCATATTCCACATATACAATTCATATAATATTTTATATGCAATACATAAGATTTTCTTATACTACATATACACAATATATATGCCACTGATTTTTGTATATTAATTTTATGTCAAAATACATGATTTCTGAAGTCCCTTATCATTGCCAAAATTTTTTGCTTGAGTCTCTTAGTTTTTGATGACAAATGATAAATATTATCTACTATTACAGCTATTTTATATCTTTCATCCCAGATTGTATATCTTTAATTTTGAGTTTATTTTTCTAAGTTTTCATGGGTAATGCAACATCAGTAATAACAAATTATATTGGAGATAAATAGGACCTTGCAGCTTTGTATTTTCTCAGCCTGTAACGAGAATGTTTTGGTATACACACACACGATGGCCACAAAGAAGTGTCGATGCATTATTTTTAAGAGTGTTATTAAAACACACACACACACACACACACAAGCATGGAAATTGGATTTTATCATTGTGTCTTATCAACATCTGTAGAAGTAACCAATGTTTTTTCTCATATTGAACCTCTTTGCATTCCTGAAATAAACCCTTATATAATGCTTTTTCTTTTCTTTTCTTTGTTTTTGAGACGGTCTTGCTCTGCTGCCTAGACTGCCTGGCTACTTTTAAAAAAAACTTCTTTGAAGAGATGAGGTCTCACCCTGTCACCTAGGCTGAGGTCTTAAACTCCTGGTCTCAAGCTGCCCTCCCACCCCAGCCTGCAAACCCCAGAGATTAGAAGTGGGAACCACGGCACCCAGCACCCCCGTACAATTCTATTAAAAAGCTTTAATTGGTTCTGTCCACTGTTATTTACCTTAGGATTTTTGAATGACTGTTTACAAATAAAATTGGACTGTAATTTACAATTTCTTATGAAGTTATTTTCACATTTTGGTGTGAATAGCATGCTTTTTTCTTCAAAATATTTTGAAATAATTTTCTTTGGTCTGAAGGATTTTCATATCTTAGGAATTATCTACTCTTTAAATGACAGGATTCTTCGCTATTTTCTGAAGTTTAGTCTTTTAATAAACCTCTTAATTTCTTCTATAATCATGTTTGTTTTCTCTCTCTTCTAGATTTTCTCTTCCTTGAGTCAGTTTTGACAAATTACGTTTTGTTACAAAATCAGCATTTCCTCCTAGATTTCAAATGTGTTTCACAGAGTTAAGTAATGAGGTGTTTTCTAATTTTTAATTATCTCTGATTTTTTTTCTCATAATTTCTCATTTCCTGTGTTTGTGACTTCTTCCCTATACTAAAAGCTGTGAATCTTTCTCTGAATCCTGCATTAGGTATACCTCAAATATTTTCACATGTGAAATTGTTATTGTTATTTTTTGTGGTTCTTTACGGTTAACCTGACTTGTGTGTGTGTGTGTGTGTGTGTGTGTGTGTGTGTGTGTGTGTGTGTGTGTCAAGGTTTCACTCTGGTCCCATGCCAGAGTGTAGTGACACAATCATAGCTCTTGGCAGCCTCAACTTCCCTGGGCCCAGGTAACCCTCCTACGTCATCCTCACAAGTAGCCGGGATTACCAGTGCACGCCACCACGCTGGCTATTTTTTTTGTATTTTTTATGGAGACGGGCCTTCAACATGTTGGCCAGGCTGGTCTTGAACTCCCGCACTCAGGCAATCCGCCCACCTCAGCCTTCTAAAGTGCTGGGATTACAGGCGTGAGATACCATACCTGGCTCTGTTCTGACATTTTTATTTGATTTTTATTTTTTCAGCCAATAATTGCTTGAGAGCACCTTAAAGTCCAAGTGTTAAGGACTTTTTGTTTTGTCATTATGCTATTAAATTCTAGCTTTATTACATTAGATCAGATAATGATTGTACTTTTTAACTTTTAGCATTTACTGACATTTTCTTTTTCTGTTTAGATCCCTTGTAAACGGACTGTGACTGTTCCATGGGCACTTGAGAAGATTTCAATATTTATTTCAGGGTGTGTTATCTTGATCTGTTGAGTAAGCAGCCCTCATTAATTGTGGCATTTAAGACTTCCATGTCTGCCTTACCTTGCAGTGGTACTTGGAAGACTCCCACTTCTGGTGTCTAGTTCTCATTATGCCTCTTGTAGTATTCGTGTTATTAATGTGGTAGCCGTGTCATTTCACAGCTATAAGCTGTGTTCTTTACCCCTTAGCATTTTTAAGTGTCTTTCTTTGTTTTGATTCATGATGTTTGGCACAGATTCAATTGAATCTGATGTTAAGATAAGTTACCTGTTTTCTCTCTGAAAACATAGGCTAGTTTATACTTTCACATACTTCACTATTCAAATTTTAATCACCAGTTTTGTTCACACCTCTTGTCACAGAATAAATTGGGTTTTCATTTTAATACATTATTTCAGCCCATTTGCTCTTATTGAAATGACAGTTACGTTTAGTTTTAGTTCTGTCATTTTATATTGTTTTCCTTTTTATAGCTTAAAATTATTTCTATATGTTCTGTTTTTCTTGTACAATTTTCTCCCATTATAAAGAAGATTTGTATTTTTATTTCAAAGGACTGCATTTATAAACATGACTTTCCACAATATCTTTTATTTTTGGACACTGTTGCTTAGATGCTGATTATTAGAAATGACATAATTAACGTTCTTCTTCAACCCCACTTTCATTTCCTGGTCCTCCACCTGATTTTAATTGATTCCCATCTCTTGACCATTGCTAATCACTTATATACATATTCTTTTATATGTATTCTTTTATTTAAAGTTTCACATGTCCTTAGAGCACCCTTCTTTTTCCTCCTTCCCTCCCCCCGACTTGTTAATTGTGATACTGGTTAATTTTTAGATCCAATGGCATCTCCATTCTCATCAGTCTCTCTAGTTTCATGAACACGTGGTCCCCCAAGCTCACTGTGGTCTCTGCCTTTACCTTATCATTCACTAATTCCACATTCTACAAACAGTACTTTGAAATGTTGAATGGAATAGGTCCCTGTCATTTAAATCATACGCAGTGTGACTTTATACATTCTCTGTTTGGTTTCTTAAAGTGCAAGGTGTCTGATGGATGGAAACCATGCTCACATTTCATAGCCTGTGCCCAGCTGGCTGTTCCCTCCTGAAGACCTGCCTGCTGCTGGGGCCCCACTCACCAGTTTCTTCTGCTGACTTTTCTTCTGCTCACCCTAAGATACCCTTCCCCACCAGAGGGGATACATCTTCAGTTAAAATACAAGATCGCCCTAGAAAAGTCCCATTGACTAATTATGCAGAGCAGTCCTGCCTGGACCTGGGGTCAAACTTCCTCATCAAGCCAGGTCCTGGACCTGCCCCACATAACCAAGGCCCCTAAGGTGGTTTCCAATTGGTAAAATCAAATTTTAAAATTATTTCACCCCAAATTTAATTTCCACCTTGCCTTGTAATGAAATAAGCCTTTTAAGAAGCTTTTTGTAGAAACATGACATCACTTCTGCTGCAGGAAAGAAAGAGGAGAAAAAGGACAGAGGGGAGGGGGAGGCAGAGTGCGGAGGCTGGAGGCTTCCCAGGCTGCGCAGGAGCCATCCCGCGGGGCTGAGGCTCGCTGCCAGCTAGGAACCATGCGCAACTTTGAAGGGGAAATCAAGGGAAAACATGACCCCCCGAAAAGCACAGATCAGCCTTAAGATATGTCCTAAAAGTGAAACAGAAAAAGAGGATCCTTTTGACTTGTGGGCACACGCTTTTTCTGTCTCTGAAAGTGACGTTTCCAGCAGATGGTGGGATTATTTTGCTCCCATCCCGGTTTCTCAGCAAATAACTTATTTGCTTTGGACAGAAAGCTAACTTTCATTTTATATTTTGTGTATAATTCTTGGGGTATATCAGGTTAAAAGGAAGGACGTGGCATTGTTCACATCTGAGGCTGGACTGTCCAACTATCTCCAGCCATCCTGAGGGCTTGCGAGGGAAGGGCTGTCAGGGGCTGCAGGGACGAAGCGATACGTGCAGAGCTTCCGTTTCCAAGCAAGCGTTACGGCATTTATTTGTGATCACTGTGATGGAGTCAAGCAGTACGGATATCTGGGGGGAGTTCGTTTGGTATGGTTTTTGGCAGACCGGTGTGCACTGTGCCTGGGTGGTGAGTTCCCACATCTCAGGGCCTTGGTGGCTCCCTGCCACAGGACGCAGGTGGTCCCCAGGCAGAGCAGCCTCACAGACCTTCTCTGAACTCTCCAGTAGGAAGATGCCCTTCCTCCTCTAAACTGCCATAAATTCTCTGAGCTTATCGCCCATTCTTATATTTTCCTGGTCTTGTCAGCTCATTCATTCATTCAGTTTATTTCATGCCTGATATTCCAAGGGCTCCCACACAGAGTTCCCTTGCAATGTCCCCTATGTTGAGAAGGGGCCTCAATGTCCACAAGGGCAGTCTTCCATAGAAGGTGCCTCTTCAGGCACATTCCCTACAATGTGACTGCAAGAGAAGGCAGCAAAGTTGTCCTGACAGACCCCTCTGTTGTCCTATGACTGCAAGGGGGAGCAGCAAAGACACGTGCTGATGGACCCCTCCACTGTCCTTGCGGCACCACCTTTGTTACCAACCCAAACCAAGATCTGCCTGCCTGGCGCAAAAAGGCCCAAAATCCACTCAGAGGTTTACAGTGGGAGAAGGGAGGCATTTATTTGCGGGGCGACAAGCAAAGAGAATCAGGCCTCTCCTGCTTAGGATCTGACCTCACCAATGGCTTACAGCTAAGGAAGGCGGAGGTCACAGGCACAGTCATAAATCAATACATGGAAACTCTACATTGTTTTGACCTAAAGAGGTGGGACAGCTTGTTGAAGACCCACAGGTCATAGTCATAAGAGGATTCAAAGATTTTCTGATTTGTGATTGGTTAAGGGGGCAAAGCTTTGCCTAAAATTTTGGGGTCAACAGAAAAGAATGTTAGCTATGGCCTGTGGCCATGACCTCCTCCAGGGTCCTCAGAAAGAAATTTAGGTCAGAGAGCAGTAGAGTTCAGTCCCCAGCTCCCCTTCCTTGAGGCCTACGTGACCGCAGATGACATTTTCATTTGGTGCGACCCAGGTTTCTGAGAAACAACTCAGGGTCATATGTTAAGATGCTCTCTTTAGTTCCTGGAGGGAACCGAACATCTCATGACAGGTGACTCTAACTTCCTTCGCTATTGCTTTAAGGTACTATTACCTTCTTGCTTATTAAGTTGTTCATTTACTTCCCAGGGCTGGCTGGGTGCCTGGAATTGCCCTTGAAGAAACTCAAGGTTTTCCTTTATTTTCAAGCTTGGGGGATGGCTACCCAGCAGGCCCCTAAGGGGCGTTCCTGCTCCAACTCACCCTCTTTTAGGGATGGTGAAAACAGCTAAATAAGAGCAAGATATTTTGGTTCAGGCAAACTCAGTATGAATCCTTAACATGCTGCCTATTTAGGTTATGATGCAAAACAGCTCATGCCTTAGCCTCAGATTCCGCTCCGTACAGCACCTCATAAGCCGTCTACCCAGGTGAATGACAGCCTAGCGTCTGCTGGGACAATACATTTAGTCCCTCTGTTGTCTTTCCCAAATTCTAAGTTCTCCAGAGCCCACGAAGTCACAGGTAATTTAGCCAAAAGCCTGCAAAACAGCAAACTTGGGGCATTTTTCTTTTAAATCAACTTTATTGAAGTACGATTCATGTACTCTCAAAGGCACCCATGCCAATTGGTGGCTTTGGATGAGTGGTTGTCTGTGTGCCCATTTCCCAGCCAAGCTGTGGAGCACATCACTGCCCTGAATGATTTTGCAGTCGGTCCTCTCCAGATAACAAGGGATATGCTTTCCTTCACTACAGCTGACCTTTGCGTTTTCCAGAATATCATGCCATGGAGTCCGGTGACGTGCACTTGGTGTGGCTGTGCAGATCAATAGCTTGCCCCTTTCACTGCTAGTAGGATTCCCCTGTATGAATCAACAATGTGTTCACCCATTCACCAGTTGGTGGACATTCCAGTTGTCTCCAGTCTGGAGCTATTAGACAAGACGCTGCTATGAACATGTGTGTATGCTTTTTGTGGGACATGCTTTTATTTTCCTTTAGTAAATGCCCAGGAGTAGAATGGCTGAGTCATATGATAGGTAGATGTTTAGTTTGATAAGAAGCAGCCAAGCTGTTTTCCAAAGGAGCTGTCCGTGCCCCATTCTCCAGTCTTCCGGCTGCACGGGAGAGGCGGGGGCAGCTCTGCGGCCTCGTCAGTGTTCGGTTTCATGGACTTGGGCTTCCTAGTTTCTGCCCTTCCAGTGGGTATGTAATGGATTCTTCTATCAATTCACCTTCTTTTTTTTTGAAGTCATACATTTTGCATTTTGTTAGGGAAAGTTGGTGAAGTGGTAAATGCAAAGCTAAGAAACATGCTTCTCTCTCTGAGAGCCTAAAACCCAAATAAATAAAACCTGACAACACATGGGGAAGGCCGTCGCGGCAGAGCAGGAAACATGCTACAGAGCACCTCCAATGCCTTTCCTGGAGGGAGTTCTTAGTTCCCATAGGAAGCATGAAGACAGGCTTCACAGAGGAGAGGGTCTCTGAGCTGGGCCCTGAATGAGGGAAAGGTCTCAGCAGCCCAGGCAGGGGAAGGGGCTGGGCAGGGCGTCCTGGGCTGAGAGAACCCTGGAAGCAAAGGAGCTGAGGTCAAAGTGTCCTGGGTGTCTGGGGAGCCAGGGTACCCTTGAGCAGCTGGTGTATAGAATGCTAACATTTCCCCAGCACATCCCCGGTGACTTTTAATATTTTTTTGAAGTTATAACAAATGCCTTTTCTTTAAAATCTGCATGCCTTGAAAAGTCACTGCAAATGAAGTGGCTGGCCTATGTTAAGGGCTGAATAAGGGGGTGCTGAATGGATGCATAGATGTGGGAATTAAAGGACCAGATGCCTGTAGAACAATGTAACAGAAGGTTCAGAGACAGTGCAGATGAAAACTCAAGGGAGCACAGAGGAGACGGGACGCGCTCACGCTAGAAAACGTAAACAGCTTTTCTGAGAATAGGGCTTTCTAGGTCTGGTTTTAGATATAAATGTAAGGAAGGAAAAGCGTTTCAGAGACAGAGAACAGCATAAACACAGTTTCATAGCTGGAAACAGGCACGAGAGAGCATTATTTGGTGCAATTGAGGGGAAAGTTCTACTTTTAATGTTTTCCATGTTTACATTCCAACAACAATATGTAAGGAACTCTTCTGTGTGTCTTCACTGATATGGTATTTAGTTTTTAATTCAACAGGCAGTGAAGTGTGACTGCCGGCTATGAGCTGGCACCGGCAATGTAATAGTTCACAGGGCATGAGACTTGCCTTCAGGGCACCTCCAGCCCTGTCTATGTACCCATCCCCACAGTAGAGCTATGGAGCATGTCACTACCCTAAATGATCTTCTGCCACTTTGCAGTCAGTCCTGCAAACAGCGTAAACACAGTTTATCCTGGAGAAGCAGTGGAATAAAGAAAGAGACTGAAAAAATACGAAGTCTGTCCTATGCAGCAACCTGGCTACAGCTGAAGGTCATCATCCTAAGTGAAATAACACAGGAACAAAACCAAATACTGCATGTTCTCACAAGTGAGAGTAAACATTCGGTACTCATGGACATAAAGATGGAGATAAAAGATACTGGGGACTACTACAGGTGGGAGAGAGAGAAGGAGGCGAGGGTTGTAAAACTATCTGTTGGGTAGTATACTCACTACCTGATTCATTCATACCCAAAACTTCAACGTCATGCAATATACCCAGGTAACAAGCCTGCACAGGTGCCTCCTGAGGCTGAAATACAAGTTGAAATTATAAAAAAGAAAGAAGGAAGGGTGGGAAGGGAAGGGAAGGGGAGGGAAGGGAAGGGAAGGGAAGAAGGGAGGGGAAGGGAAAGGAAGGGAAGGGAAGGGAAAGGAAGGGAAGGGAGGGGAAAGGAAGGGAAGGGAGGGGAAAGGAAGGGAAGGGAGGGGAAAGGAAGGAGGGAGGGGAGGAAGGAGAGGAAGGGAGGGAGAGAGGAAAGGGAGGAAGGAAGGGAGGGAGGGGAGGAAGGGAGGGAGAGAGGGAGGGGAGGAAGGGAGAAAGGGAGGGCAGGAAGGGGGGGAGGGGAGGAAGGGAGGGAAGGGAGGAAGGAAGGAAGGGAAAGAAGGAAGGGAGAGAGAGAGAGGAAGGGGCTTAAGAAATCAAATAACTTTGTGCATAGGAGCTAGCAGGGACCTAGGAGCTAAGTTATGTAGGGCCCTCCTTTAGGATGCAGAAGAGTCGGGGTAGAGAAGCCAGATCCACAGAGAAGTGTTGGCTAAAGAGCTGTTGAAGGAGTGGACTGCAGAGAGCCAGCACTGGGAAATTTAGCAAACAGAAAACCTTTAGGCAGTGGCCAAGAGCCCACTAAGCACAGCCTTGAAGCTGGGGCAGAGCTAGGCATGAATGAACTGCAGAGGCTAGAGGGGTGATGCCTGGGAGGGAGGGCCGTCTGCCAGTGCACCAAGAACGAGCTGGAAAAAGTCCAAACCCCAGCATGAGAAGGAGCAAGTCATATGTGTCACGAAGGACAACACACATCTTACACTTTTCCTGTATATTTTGTCAATGCTTCCATTATCTGTGACTATATAACAATCCATTACAGAACTCAGCTTAGAACAGCAACAATTTATTACTTCTCATGATTCTGTGGGTCAGGAGTTCAGGCAAGCATGGCTAGGAAGCCCTTCCTCTCCATGTGGCACCCACTGAGACCACTCACTTGGTGGCATTCAGTTGGTAGCTGGACTGGAGGTTTCCAGAAAGCTTCATTCACACTGTTTCATCCTTCAATAGTCTAACCAGAGCATCCTCACAGCAGTGTTTGTTTTCATCACGGAGCGTGAGTGTGGTCACTGCATGGCTTCCTAAGGCCTGTGCCTGGAAGAGTCGCAGCTTCACTGCCACTATGTTCTATTGGCCAAGCAAGTCACAGGGCCAGTGCAGATTGCAGGGCAGACTCCTCTTGGGGAAGGAAAGACCTGAACCTGAATACATGGGGAGGGAGTAATAGTGGCTGACCTGATCAAATATATGAAAGGAATCCTGAGAATTTGCTAGTGGAATCCATTTATCACTTATGTCTTTCACAGCCAACTCCCAGGGGAATAAGTGGGTCTTGTCTAGGAAGAAAGAGTGTCTGTAAGAGATTTGGGACTGCAGTCCCAGCTTCCTAACACCCAAGCCCATGTACTTCCAGTTTACATCAGTTTATTTATTTATTTTTTCTGGTCCATGCCCCACTGTAGCTGACACAGTGAGTAGCAAGATGGAAAAGTCATGAGCTTGCTACATAAATGCCTATGTTTGGTTTATTCTTGTTCCTTATTTTTTCTTGCTAGACACACAAATAAGGCAAATAAAAAAATAGACAAGACCCTTCCCATTTACTACCCTTCCTCCAAAAGCAATTCTGACTTCTATTTACATGGATTACTGTTTATGAACTTTCCCTAAGTTGAGTCATTCACTGTGTACTCCTTTGTGTCTGATTTTTTGTTTTCACCTGGACATATGTTTCTTCACTGATCCAGTTGGTACACAGGGAAGGAGTTAATTTTGTTTTTGTTGGTTTTGTTGTATGAATTCCATGTAGGATTATGCCTTTGCCCTCTGAGAGGTGAAGCCCTGGATTCCTCTGTTTTATACCCAGCTGTGCTGCCCCTGAGAGCCTATTTTGTTACATGGGCATTGACTGAAGTTATAGCCCAAAGGAAGTCTCTCTGGAAAACATACCCTCATGAAGAAAGTTTATGCCATGCCTCTGGTCTGGGCCATCACAACAGGCTCTAGGTGATGAGTGTCCCCTGGGAGCTTCATCAGGTTTCCTAACTCCAGCAGATGCAGTGGCACCGACCATGTCCCCACAACCAGCACCACCATAGAGCTGGCTGCCGGGCCTCCGGCACCAAGAGGACTTTGTCTGGCATTGAAAGTCAGCTCTGCTCGTGGCAAAAAGTGCCTGAGAATCAACACCTACCCCCAGCTTCCCTCAATCGCTGGCTGATGGGCTGGCCAAGAAGGCCCCAGCTCCCACGCCTCTCAGACAGATAACCCCAAGGTATCTGTGCCACACTGATAAACTAAATTTTCTGGGGAAAATTAAGCTGTTGTGGCCCACAGCTATAACTTTCTGGATAGCATGCCTTTTATTGGCCAGCTTCTCTTTACCTTATCCCTTTCCCACTTCCCAAGGGAGCTTCCTGGGACCACCTCCCAGATAACCCACAGCAAAATCCTCGCCTCAGGATCTACCTCAGGAGGAAAACAAGCACACAGACTCTTAGACATGGAATGCCACATGTGCGTGGACCGAAGTGCTGAAGCAGAAAAGCCAATTCTGAGTGTGGTGCACCTCCTCCCTCTCCTTTGTGTCACCAAAAAGAACAGTAAACCTTAGTGGACCAAGATGTGTGTAGCATGTGTGTGTACTTTTTTTTCTTTTGAAATGCATTTTTTCCACAAGTACCAGAGCCTCTTGTCAGAAATGTGTTTGGTTTTGAGAAGCAAAACTCCACTTTCCTAGCATAAGGCACACTTTAGGTTGACAGGATTTTGGTTGCCTAGAGATTATCTTGGTGATATGATGACTGTTTTTTCATTTCTAAAGGAGCTTATTTCACTGCTCTTTTTGTGAAATACTGAGAGCTCCCTACTTCTTAACGTATTTCTGCTTTGGTTTTTGAAATGTGCTGGCGCAGCCATGTGTACGGGGGCAGGGTTGAGCTGCCATCTCACCCTCGGTCTCCGGGTATGCACAGCACTTGGAGCATAAACATTTCTTTTGATTTCTCTGCATTCTTGTGTTCCAGATATGTGTACATATTCACAGAAAGAAAAGATGTACCATTTCCTCAAAACATAACTTTGAAAAATAAGAAGCTCCTAGAATACAACATAGGAGATATTTGTATCACTTTACAGTGAGGAGAGTTCATCTCTTAAACATGAACAAAAACACAACTGTAATAAAGGAAAAGACTGTTGGATTGGGCTGCATTAGCATCTGTTCATGAGCGACACCATCAAATAAGTGAAAAGCAAAGCATCGGGCCAGTGGATGGGGATGGCCAAGGCAGCTAATAAAAATTCCAAAAATTGCCGGACATGGTAGCTCACACCTGTAATCCCAGCACTTTGGGTGGCCGAGGCGGCCAGATTACTTGAGGTCAGGAGTTCAGGATCAGCCTGGCTAATCTAGTGAAACTCCATCTCTACTAAGAATAAAAGTAAAAAAAAAAAAATTAGCCAGGCAGAGTGGCACATGCCTGTAATCCCAGCTACTCAGGAGGCTGAGGCAAGAGAATTGCTTGAACCCAGGAGGCGGAGGTTGCACTGAGCTGAGATCGCACCACTGCACTCCAGCCTTGGCAACAGAGAAACAAAACAAAACAAACTTCCAAAAATTAATTTAAAAAGGCAGCCTAACAGGAAAATGGGTTAAAGACTTGAACAAGCACTTGATAAAAGAGGCTATCCAGGGTGGTAACCAACTTATATAAAAGCTTCCTGATATCTTTAGTTTTCAGGGAAATGTAGACTAAAACAAAAATGAGAACTCATTAGATGTGTACTGAAATAGCCTAAACTAAGCTAAATACAAATCCTGATAATACCAAGCATTCGTGAGAACGTGGACAACTCAAACTCTCAGTTGGCATGACATTCGGAAAAAAGCATTGAGCAGTATTTCTGTCATCCAAACATGCATCTGCCTCATGACACAACAACTTATATTCAGGTATTTACGGCATGTACAAGAATGTTCACAGGAGCACTGTTAGCAGGAAGGAAACGGAATAACCTACACATGCGTCAATACCAGAACAAATTTAAACGTGTGGCTTACATATATAGTAAGATGTTTATATAGAAAATGAAAAGAATATTCTACTTCTATGTGAACAATTAGATCAATGTCACAGATATAATGAAATTAGATTTAAAAGAACAAACATCAAATGATTCCATCTATATGAAGTGTACAAGCACTAATCTATGGGGCAGGAAGTCAGAATCTTGATTAGCTTTGTTGGGGGAGGGAGGGTGGATAGTGAGTGAGTTTAGTTTCTTTGTTTGTTTTAATGTAGAGGCTTAGCAGACCAACATGGAATTTAAATCAGGGAGGAAAAGCAAAGACAATAATCCAAAAAGACAAACATTTATGTAGCAGCTGCCCTAGGCTGTAATGATGAGATAGTCAGATAAGGGCAGCAGAGGAAATTTTCTCATTCAGTGTCAACATTCACAGCAAGCCTGAAGTCCCAGATTGATTCAAATAGAAAAGATAACCTGGAAGGTTATAGCAAGACGGAACCTATCACACTTATCCACTTGGGCTAAATCACTCCCCACCCCGTTTCTCTCTGTACCACTCTTTCTTCACATTCTGAACAGCACCTGTCATGCTCCGTGTTTACCTGATTTCTGTAGGCATTTGCGCATGCATGTTTAGCTCCTGGATCTTTGTGGGTCTTTGGAAGAACAGATGTTCTTAGCTTTAGCATAATCTAACTCGTCAGTATTTTTTCTATCATTTGCTTTTTTCTTTGCACGGTTTAACAAAATCCTTTCCTACCCCAAGATAGCAAATACATTTTATTGTATTTCAGAAACATATCACATTTTGATTTTAAGTTAAGTCTTCAATTCACCTTCTTGGCTAAGATGTGTCCTTTTGGACTTGCTGGTAATCCATGACATGGATATGTCTTCACTGCACTGCCCCACTGTAGTGAATTGAAATAGGATGGAACAGAGACATGGAGCCTAAGCGTATATTTTCCATCTGAAAACCTTTCGGAAGCAACACAGGACTTTCGCGAAGCAGAGCCACGTGTGGGGAGACATGAAGGTGTTTTGTCAGTAATGTAGGTCAGGCAGAGCTGACTAGTTGCAGAAGGCAGAGGACAGGTGAAGCTCACCTGCTGGGGGAGCTGACCACACCCAACAGCCTCTGGAGGCCTAAACACAACAGATTTAAGGACTGCTGTTCCCAATGTCCATGGCTCTCACCAGTCTGTACAAAACAGATCTATTTGCCTCTCCATTTCATAACAAGCACAGGCATTCAAGTATTAATAAAACTGCTGCATTTTTAATATGTTAGAAACAAGCTTGGGAATTAAATCTTGATTTAAAAGTTTTTAAAATAAAAGCAGCACAGTGCACTTTGAAGAGCTATGTTGACTTATGAAATGGGAAAGTGATAAGAGAATTGGCCATGGGTTCCTCATTGACGCAAATAGTCCAAAACTACAGATGACAATGCACATATAGGTCACATTTTATCCACGCCTAAAAGTTTTCACTGACTTCATGGAAGCATGCCATCCAGAGGTCCACGGCATTGGTTATAAATGATTAACTGGGACGGTAACCTCGACTAAAGGGAACACCAGTGGAAATACACAGACTACTTCCCCCTTAAGCCAGCACCTGGAAGGAGATTCTAGAAGCCCCAGCCTCGGGGCCTGGCTTCTCTCCTCACTGAACATCTACAGACACCACGGGCCTCAGAGCAACAGCAGATTGTAAGGTGCACTCGAATCTGAGGAGCTGTACAAAGAACTGCACACACAGCTCATTAAATTTATTTTAAGTAATAACTGTGTACTTTCATATGTATAAAATTGACACATTGGGGCTTTCTTTGTATACTAATCATTTAGGGACCATTTAAAATCAAAGATGTAGTTTCTGTAATGCCTGAAAGTCTTATACCTATGCAACTGTGTGTCTTACACTAACTTAAATATGTCTTATACACGCAAGGCCTAAAAACGTTATTAGCGAAAACATCAACAGTCATGTTGGAATTCATGGATTTTTATAGCCCTTTACAGTTTTCTTTTACTTTACATTTATATTTTTTACTTTACGGTGGCAGAGTTTCAAAAACATGTTAAAGGCCTTTGCATATTATATATATTCCTTATTTATTGCTCCTACTAGCAAACCAACAATTTTGGGAAGTGTTGGATCCCAGCCTCTCCTAAACGCAATACACTGACATCACTGCATTTTCCAGCCCTTGCTTCTGCCTCCTCACTGGAGAATGTGTTCTAGTGCTCAGGTCGGCTCTGTTTCTGACTCATATGGAAATATGGGCTTCCAGACCAATGCTTTGAGAGTGAGCATACCTCTCAACATCTGAAGCTCTGCTCTTTCTCTTACCACCTCACTTATAAACAGCTGCAGCCTTAGGCACTATTTGCATTCCCTTTTCATTTTTTTAATTTATTTTTTATTTATTTATTTTTTAAGACAGGGTTTCACCGTGTTGGTCAGGCTGGTCTTGAACTCCCGACCGCAGGTGATCTGCCCGCCTTGGTCTCCAAAGTGCTTGGATTACAGGCGTGAGCCACCATGCCCGGCCCCTTTTCATTTTTTTTTTTTCTTGACAATGTAAAAAATGGATTTTAATTATATACTTACCCTCCCCTTCTGGTGGAGGGTGCCTTCTTCATATAAGCAGAAGTACACAGAATATACTTGGCAGTGTCTCCTGATTTTAATGCTGGTAAATTTTATTCCTGTTTTTACTTATCTTTAGCCATTTCATTGAAATTCTGTATTAGAGACATTTGGATGTTCATTAGACTGATGGAGTTAGTCTGTATATGTGTTAATGAAAAAGAGTGACGAATAACCCTTTTTCATACTGACGTTGCTTGGATTTGGTATCAAGGTAGCAGTGACTTCATATAATGAGTTTTCTCACCGCTTAAAGAATTATTAAGTTTGGGATAACAAGCTCCATAGAGATTTGGTGGAACTATCCTTAGTGAAAACACATCACTGATAGCTTGATTTTTAAATAGTCTTAGGACTATTCTGGTAAGACACATTTCTTTCTTTACGGAATGAACGCCCTCTGGCAGCCTTTAACGAAGGGCCAGTGTCATTTGTGGCTTACATCCCCTCTGTAAAGGTCTCTGCCGTTTTCCCGTCAGCGCCTGTGACTCTGCATCTGTCTCAGCTCTGCAGGCTGCTCCACTACTGCATGATTCTAACAAGAAGATCAGAGACAGGCAAAGCACCTGCTTTCCTTGATCTCAATAGAAATATATTTTCCTCCTTCCCAACATATTTCATGAGCATGAGGCTTTAATTACCTGTATGCACTTGGAGTTTGCCAAGCATTTCCTTATGATCCCTGTTAATCCCACAGCAAACATTTTGAGCTTGGCCTTTCTATTCTCCCAGTTTTACAGACACACAGTTAAGGAAGAGCATCTCAGTGAGAGGAGAGACTGCTCTGGGGTCCCTCAGTTCCATCGTGATAAAACCAAGACTGGAACCCAGGGCTTTGGATGGCACCAACCATCCGCCTGGTCCAGCCCTCAGCCTCTGCTTACACACACAGCTCATCTGCTGCTGCTGGGCAGAAGTCCTGTGAAAACTGCTGCAACCAGTGCTTAGGTGCATGGACTTCAAGATCACTTTCTACCCATCAGTTAGATTTTACCATAACAAAGGAGCTGTTTTGTTGCCCACAAAGACACTGACCTCCTTCATTTTTGTCAGGTGTCAGAGTTCTCGTGGACTACCATTTCCGTCTTTCCTTACAGTTCTGAGTCTATTCTGGGAACTGTAATCTTTGTGGTCTCTATTTTAAGGGCTTATTTTGTTGTTGATTTTTTGTAGCACATACCGCTTTGCTTTATATTTGTTTAAGGCTACCATCATTTTTTTTCTGCAAAATTTTCTAAGTTATTCCTATAGTTTTGTTTGACCTAGTTTTTCCCTCATATTTAACCTGTTTTTACATGATCTTCCATCTCTTTGAGTTTTTGTTACTACTTCATTTCCTGCCACTTTAGTTTTTAAGTTAATGCAAAGGATACACTATTAATGAAACTTTTAACATCTGTGTATCTTTCATCTGCTTTCTTTCCTAATGCCTTGTGTAACCCCTATTATACCATGGAAGAGTTTCGTTGCTTCAGCATAAAGATAGATACCAGTCAACACAGTGTAATCATTAATCAGTCTTGGCTGCGAAAGTGGATTTTTTGAAGCCTCTGTGTTTTGAGACCATGCAATTAAAGGCAAAAGTATACAGAGAGAAAAGGATTTCTAAAACCCAGACGCTCTCCTTGTATATCAAGAGCTAGAGTTTAGATGAGCCATAGGCAGGGAGAGCAGGAGAGATGTTGCATCAGCCTGAGTCATAAGTAGAAGCTCCTTCCTGATGAGTGTGGAAAAGAAAGGGTAGATGGCAAGAAAGATAGGGATGGGAGCCTGCTGGGATCTCCAGAAGGGCCAGCACCCTCTCTACCCATAGGCTGCCCCCAGGAGAGGGAGGGTAAGGCTGATCAGAGGAAGAAAGCCGGAGATTAAGAGGGGACCAAGGATCCACTTTCCCTCCAACATGGCCTGCGGAGGTAGCACAGCACTTGTGGTCCACGCATGATGACCGTGCTGGTGGTGGTGGCTCATCCTTCAGTGGACGTGCACTTCACTTGGTGACAAAAAGACAAGAAGCATCTTGAGTGCAAGATAGCCCTGTGCTAACGCTGCCACTTTCCTCTCCCAGAGCTTATCATCCTTTGCGGACCTTCACAGGTGCTGGATTCCGGGAGAGCAGAAACCATGAGCACGTTTTGTTTTACCCAAGGGTGGCCCCGGCACTGCGTAGGCCGCCTTGTCTCACTCTTGGTACGGGGATTTCCCTGCTGAGTCACTGAAGTTTCCTTTTCATCACTGATCAGGTCCTCCAGGATGCTGGTTTTGGCAACCTCACTTTAATTTTGCATCTTCTCTGCCAGCCCATTGGACAGTTAAGTGGCTGCTCTTTTGCCCCACCTGAAATTCAGTTAAAGGTTAGTTAATAGAGCAAATATGTCCAAACTCTTGTTTGTATGTCAAACAAGCGTTTTTTGCCAGAGACAAGATAAAATGTGTTCGAGTAGGCAGGTGTGCAGAGCTATGCATGTTCATGCAAATGCGTTTGCATTACTTGCTGTGAGTCCGCCAGGGCCACTGTGGAGGAATTCACAAATCTGAGTGCCTGTAGTGCTCACAGGAGGCCTGTGAACAAGGTCCTATTTAATCGAATCCTACACGAAGGCACCTTGGTTTACTTTTCGAGCGTCTGATATGTTGATGAAATGTAGTGTGATGAAGTACAGATATTTCACTATATGCCTTGCTTCTCATCACTCACAGTTTTGAAGCAACAACTTGGTATTCCCACCCAGTATGGACTTTGTTCAGTAGAGGTTCCACGTTCTTAAATAACTTTTCAATTTCACATTTCATTTGGTAAGACACAAATCTAATCTCCCACCCTCAGTTCACATTCCTAATCCTTCATCATTCAGCTCTGATTTTAAATCAGCCTACTGAAGTGTGTAACATAAAAATACCACCTAGATTATGCTTAAGTTTCCAGAATAATTTAAGTTTTGCTCTTTAGTTAGAGCTCAGTTTTATATTATTTACTGACTGCATATGTCTAAGTGTTGAAACAGCATGATCTGCAGTATGGAGATAATTCATCATCTCTAGGTTAAAAGCTACACAGATCTGGGAGATTTCTCTAATTATAAAATAGTGACTCTGTGTCACCTTTGGAGCAGGACAGCTGTGGTTAGAATCTCCACCTCATCACTTGCAGCGAATGACCTTGAGCCTTTGCTCTGCTGTCTGTGCCTCAGTTCCCTCTTCTGCTCAATGTTACAATAGCCACTTTGTTGGTAAATAATATATAGAAACAGCAATCAATAATAATATCTCATATGTACTGAGTGTCTCTACCTTCACCCGCTTCAGAATCGTCTCAGGGGAAAGATGGGCAGAAAGCCTGGTGCGCAGTAAGCTCTCAACATCTCTACAGACAGGGAAGTATCTCACAGACAGGCCCAGGTCAGGACCCTTTGCACCCTTCAAAACCACTGGGGTCTCTCAAGGGGTTTATATTGATCAAAATTCACCACATTCGCAATGAAAACTAAGACCTGTTTTAAATATGTATTAATCCACCTTGAAACAACAATAAACCCATTACCTGGTAACACCGATATCATCATTTTATTAAAAATAACTGTATTTTCCAAAGTTCAAAAAAGTGAGAAGAGTGATGTTGCTTTACGTTCTGCAAACCTCTTCACTGAATGTCTACTTTAATAGAAGAAGTTGGAATCGTCTATCCACTTTTTACAATGCACTGCCTTGAATGCAGTCTGTGCACAAAACCCAGCCTCTCAAGGGCATGTGGATGGGAAAGGGAGGTCCTTGTGGACGCCTGAAAGGGTTCCAGGACTCCCTGTGGTCCTCAGAACACCTCGAGAACTGTGAAAATAAGGGTCCATAAAACATTGAGGAAATCACACCTAATCATTCCTGCTATTGCCATTTTCACTCTATCCATTAGATGTGAATGCCGTGATACAGGGCTAGAGGGTGTTTTGTCCAGCGCACACCCTCTCTTTGTAACTAGGCTCAGCAAGGGCCCCTCACCACCCAGGGGGCACAGTTCTAGATTAATCCGATAAGTCTGATGCTTTAGTCACAGCAATTAGAACAACAGAGGCTCAGGCTGTACCTGCTGCTGGGTTGAACAGACTGTGGAGAGCATCCTTGGATGCCGGCTGGTCCAGCCAGGTGGGCCACACACAGGTGTGAGCAATACAGCTGTGTCCCAGCATGCTAGAGCCCGCGTGCAACACCAGGGTCCACAAATCATCACCCTGGTGGGCGGAGCACAGCCACCAGGAGCTCTGGGCCTCCCACGGCAGAGGGAATCCCTGGTGGCTGTCCCCGTTCTCTCAGAGGAAACCTCCCCAAGCAAGATTTCATTGTGAAGTGGACAATGTCACAAACAATTTGATTATTTTGGGTAAATATTGGAAACTGTGAAAGTGAGGCTCACAGCCTTTATTAGTAAGCAGACCCTGGGAGTCTCAGCTTCTAGTTTTTCCAGTGCTCAGAAAATATGCTGGACGAAAAGTTCACCTGAGACAAATACAGCCAGATTCCAGCGGGAGGGTATGGAGCACCATCTACAGGAGACAGGGGCCAAGAATCCCCCACCCAGCAGCTGGCCCAGGGCAGTCTGGGATCATCTGTGCAGTCCCGGGCCCCACGCTTGCAGGCCATGTTCACACAAAGCCAGGTGGGGGTCTCCACCAGATTGCAGGCGCAGCTGTCTTGAAGTACCCAGTTCACCAGTGAGAGCTCCTTCTGACCATCCTTTGTACTAGTAGTAGTCCCAAAGCCCCGGGAGCCTCCTCTGAAGGGAGGATTCTGGTTCTATGCTGGGAGCCTCCCTCTGGAGCGTGGATTCTGGTTCAATGTTGGCCACTCGCTGGGAGCAGGGCCCTGGCCAAGACAAGTCACTGAGTTAAGTTACTCCTCTGGCAGGGGTGCGGACGGGAGCACAGGCCGGCTTAGATCCTATTGCCTGCCTCAAGTGTTTAAAGTGACCCATGGCCCTCATCTGGGTTCTTGAGACCCTGCAGGGAGGCTGAGGATGAATGAGGCTGTTGGTGAAAGTGAAATGGGATTAGAGGCAGAGCCCAGTTCCATGCCCTGGGACTCCTAGAGATAAGCAGGGGCCCTCTTTGATCATTGAAGCGCCAGCTGGAAGGGGAGAGCTGTCGCCCTATGGGTTAAAATCCCCATGTTGGGCAGCAGCAGGCCTCACATTTGGGTCACTCTAACAGAGAGGGATGTGAGGCTACTCCTGAGGACGGGAGGTGCTCAGGTCAGGCAGGAGTCTGGCCCTCGGGCCCATCGGGTGCTGGCCGTGCAGCTGGGAGGCCATGAGTCGGTCATCTGGGTGGGAGGCATGTCAGGTCCCACCTTCTGCCTCCTGGGCAATGAATGCTTGGAGGCAGGGTGGCTTTGGCCAGACTGTGGAGACACCACCTCCATCTCAGGTTCCCTAGAGAAGCAAGGGGGAAGTGAGGGCAACATGTTTCTGTCTTCATACACCTTTTGTTAAGATGCCCTTTTATTCCAGTAACAATTATTTTTCCTATTTTCATGTTAAGATATATATTGTTTTATGAATTGGCAATGCAGATAACTGGTGGGTCACTTTGGCTGAGTCTGATTTAGTTTCTAATGTTATTGCTTGGCAAAATAACAGGCTGAAAACTATAGACAGACCCAAATATGGGACTTGAAGTTTCTCCAGTGTGGGTATCCTTTTAAGAGATTGTCTGTTTTGAATGGAAAGAAAAATCATAAGTCATACATTTTAAAAGCCGGCAGATGCTACAAACATCACACATTTTGGGAAAACGCCACATTTCTATGAACCAGCTGCTCGACATCCGTTCTGACATACTCGCCTTAATGCCTGCCTGCTGGGGCCTCTCCACTGCCAGCGACTTCACAGCATCCCTCTCCACAGAGAGATGCAAAGATGACTTTGCTGTTTTCTTGCCATGGCTGATGATAAATTTTTGTCTTATTAATTGGTTTTAAACACCTCTTTTAGCTTTACAGCTGGTAATCGGCAATGTCGTGTACATTTTAATATTCTTGCCAAGTTTTAGGAGATGTCTGTCAAATTCCTTATATCTGAGCTGTACGCTTTAGGGTACTTTTATTTTTCTTATGCAGTAATTAATCTTAAGTAGTTAAAATTCAGCTAAAATTCACCTAATTTAACTAAGTTAAATGTTGTTTACACTGTTGGCACTCAGCCAGTTTGTCGTTAGTGATCCTGTGGGTATGGGTTTCTCTTTTACTTTGTTGTTTTTGGTGTTTTTCACTCTGAAATCAGTGTTTCTGACAGTTGGAGTCGCAGGTGATCCTGAGCGGCTGATGCGTACGGGGGTGTTGTCTGGAATCTGCAGTCATGTTTCCTATGGCGTCTCTCAAGACATGTCGGGATTTAGGGCATTCAACGGCATTCTCGCTAGTCTCAAAGCAGTGGAGCATTGTAGGCAAAGGTGTTTGGGGTCTGTGAATAACCCTCAGAGCTGATGTATGTCTTCATTTTCACAATGGAACATAAAATGATGAATGCTAACTAGATAATAAAGCCATAAGATGCACAACCACTCCAACAATTGGAACAATGAAACGTTTCTAATGAGTCCATGATCCTGCATCAGTGCTGCTGGGAGTCTGGCTTCCAAGACCCTGCTGCAATCGCTACAGGAGGGGAGCTTGTAATGATTCAAACGCAGAGTAAACATACACTTCCAGTTGGCGTAACATTGCATTAGTTCTATTTCTACAGAGTCTCTTTAATCACTTGTGTTTAAAACAGAAGTTACCAGAGGCCAGCATATGATAAGTGCAGAAAGCCACTTACACAGATGGATGCCCTTCTAGAAGGATCATCTCACTCTGCGGGGAAGATGGTTGTCACATAGTGATGTGACAGCACATCACAGTTTCCATGTGGAAACCATTCAGCTGTACTTCGATCTAATGAAAATCAGTCGACCTTGTGCTTGGCAGTGGCGGCTGGGAGAGCCACGCTGAAAACCAACCACCATTCTCCACGGAACATGCTCCACTAACCCCTAGGGCCAAGACCAGCCAGCATGGAGCACCCGTGGCTGCAAAAAGGCTTCTCATCTAACACTCCTGTAAGTGCAACAGGGCCATTGCCCAGCGCACAAGGGAAGTCAATATTCCAAGACACCGGCTGCAACAGAGAAAGAAGTTTAATGACAGGTTAATGCTGAATGAGGAGGTGGAAGGAAACCTCAAATCCATCTCCCTGAGGAGTTTCGGACTAGGGCTTTTAAGGGCTTCAGATGGAGCCAAAGTGTAGAGATGGTTGATTGGTTACGAGTGCAGGGTGTAGTTATGGGACAGAGAGAAAAAAACTGTATTCTCATGCTGATCTCATTTCTTTGTAGGGGTCTTCAAACTGGTGTCAACTGGAATTCAGGATCTGAAAAACATCTCAAGCATTTATTAAACAAAACCTCATGATTCTAGCCTCAGCGATTTTACCTATAGGAACAATGGGGATGCAGACGGTCAGAGTCTAACGCTACCTGACTTTCGGTGACAAGGAATTAGGCCAAAGTACACTCTGATTAGGGCTTAATTATAACTCTATTGCTGTCCAGAACTCTTGTTAACCCATGAGGATGGTTTCATATACACTCAGTGTTCCATGTCCAGTTAAGATATGTTGAATAAAATATTAGGACTGAAATCGTGAATATGCAACAGAATACAACTCAGCAGTAAAAAGGAATGGATGGTGAACACACACAACAAACAGGTACATCTCAGAAGCCAGAGCTTGGGCTGTACCGCCAGAATGGAGGTCCTCTCCCCCCAAAGGGGAGGGGGTGAGCAGGAGGAACCAGTAATGCCTCAAGTGCCACAGACTCACTATTCTTTTTTTTCCCCCATTTATTTATTTTATTGCATTTTAGGTTTTGGGGTACATGTGAAGAACATGCAAGATTGTTGCATAGGTACACACGTAGCAGTGGGATTTGCTGCCTTCCTCCCCATCACCTACATCTGGCATCTCTCCCCTTGCTACCTCTCCCCAACTCCCCACCCCCCACCATCCCTCCCCTATTTCCTCCCAACTGATGATCTACTATAAGGACACGTGCACACGAATGTTCATTGCAGCACCATTCTTACCTCATTTTAGATTTTCCTGAATAAAGGTGTCCTGGCTGCATGCCCTTGGGACAGTCTCCAGAGGCTTTGAACAGTAGTTCATTAGATGATCTTTAGTAGCTGTGGTTGTTTCTCAGGGAAGCGGTTCCATGGGGCTGGTTATGCCGCCATTCTGGAAGCATCTCTTCTTTACTGGCATTTACATGTTTCTCCCCAGAGATCCATGCGTCTGTGTCTATAGCAATGACTGGCTAGGTTTGCCTCATTGTCGCATGGTACGACGTGTCTATGTTGCTGTGTTGACATCCCAACGTGTGAACATGCCAGAGTCTACTCACCAGCTCTCCTGAGTCTGGGGATTTTCTAGTTTCCTGGCTCCTGCTTCAGTCCAGTGCTGTCTTGAAATTCTTTTTTTTTTTTTTTTTTGAGACTGAGTTTCATTGTTGTTACCCAGGCTGGAGTGCAATGGCACGATCTCGGCTCACCGCAACCTCCACCTCCTGGGTTCAAGCAATCCTCCTGCCTCAGCCTCCCGAGTAGCTGGGACTACAGGCATGCGCCACCATGCCCAGCTAATTTTTGTATTTTTAGTAGAGACGGGGTTTTACCATGTTGACCAGGATGGTCTCGATCTCTTGACCTCGTGATCCACCTGTCTTGGCCTCCCAAAGTGCTGAGATTATAGACGTGAGCCACTGCGCCCGGCCTCTTGCAATTCTTATACACAGGCATCCTTATCTTGGTCCTGATGTATAAGTGTATTCCTTTCACCTTCCCCCACTTAGAATGACAATGCTCACTCTAGATTTTTCTTCTAATAGATACTTGTTAGATTGAATTTTACCTTCTATTTCTACTTTTAAAAGAGCTTTTTATTGTAAATAGATCTTGAAATGATCATTTTAAAAATAACAATATGCTAAACTACTTTGTACAAGTTTTCTAATATTAAATCTTCCTTTCATACCTGGGATAAACTCAATTCCTTCTTTATAAATGGTTAGCTCTATTTGCTGATATTATGTTTTGAATGTTTGCATCTGTATTCATGAAAAAAGATCTACCTCATAAACATATGAAAGAATTGAAAGGAAAAGTGAAATCTTACCTAGGTCAGGGACAAAAGGTCAAGGTCGCTAATGCTGTTGTTGAAGTTCTATATTCTGGCTAATTAGGTTGTCTGCTTGACCTAGAATTCATGTAAAGAGATTCATTGAAAAGTCACGGAATAATGGTGGATTTATCCTCGAAATTCTACAATTTTCTTTTATACATATTTTGAGGTTTCTTTTTTGGACATATGGATATTTACAATTATTAAGCCTTTCTGATTAATTAAATTATTTGCCATTGGGTTTTGGCCCTCTCCACCTTTAAAAGTGCATTCCATATGATTTGAGGTAAGCATCCCAGTTTTTCTTGGTTAGTAATAGCTTGTTATGACTTATTCCAGTCACTCACTTTCGGTTTTCTTTCCAAAATTGTGTTCTGGGTATGCCACTTGCAAACCAAAATGACGCTTTATTGTGTGATTTGAAATTGCTGTCATTGTCACATGTGAGTTTGGTCAAATTATGTTTATTGTACTTATTGCTTCATTTGTACTCATGTTTCCCTTCTTAGAAGGGAAGATCTGACACGGGGTAATGCTGGTGGAGGAGCACAGGAGGGAGGCATGCTTCAGACAACTCAATTTATCTGGAACAGAGATGATAGTTGCCATTAGTTTTATTTTCAAGGCAACATTGTTTTTAAAATTTCCAAATGCTTATGAAATTAATCATTTTTGTTGCCCATGCTAGAGCTGAGTCCAGGTGAAGGGACGTCACAGGTCAGGAACTTTGTGGGTCAACAGTTGAAGGAAAGTGAGATGTATTCAGACTTTGCGTTTGGAAAACGGGGCCTATGAAGCATTATTTTTAAAAGTCTGGAATTGTTTCCCCAAGGGCCTTAACAGTTTTCTTCTTCACTTAGAGTTGAATTAGGAAAGAAAAATGGGATGCATTCCGGACTTTTCCCCCTGGAGATTCTGGGTTCCCTCAAATGGAGTGAAGATACTGTGAGTTATTTAAACACACAATGCATTCACCAACATCATGCAGTATAGGCTAACCAAGATGCCCGGTTTTGTAGCTTTTTTGCTAGAATTATGTCAACTCAACTCGGACTTGTAGCAATGGTTATGTCTTTCTGATCATAAACTGGTAATATAAATGCTATGATTTTTTTAAATACAGAAACAAATTTGAGTCTAAATAGGCAAAAATATGAGAAATGGGATATTTGCATGTTCTCAACGTATCACTCCAGAAGATATATGTTAATGACAATGGAGAAAATAACGTCTTTACAGTGAAAAAACTAGGAAGACACCTCTGAACCAAGTGATCCAGGTGAATGTGGGGTGTGAATATGGTGCTGGCATGTCACATCCATCCAGACATGAACTGGAGCCTCACCACAGCAAAAGCACATAACTTGATCAGAATATTTTGCATAAAAGTGAATCCATCAATTCTTTTGTTTCACTTTCAAGTCAGCTTTGTATCAAAGTATATCATAAAAAGAGGAAGCAGAATGCACACAGCTGGATAAAGTTCTAAGCAGTAGAATCTTACCCAGATGAAGATGTGGAACATTTCCAGCATCCCGCAGCCCTCCCCCAGCGGCCCCTCTGACCAATCACCCCCCTTTCCAAGTGTAGCCACTACCCTGAGTTCTCCCATCAAAGGTTCGTTTGGTACCTCTTTGACTTTATACGAATAGAAACATACACAATTTTTGTGCCTGCTTCTTTTCATTGTTTATCTGTCACATTCATTCATGTCACTGCATTTGGCAGTAATGTGTTTTGTTATGTAGTATTTCCCTGTAAAAATATGCCAAATTGCATTTATCCATTCTCTTATTTGAGAATAAGCGTTTGAGTTGTTTCCAATTTCTTATTATAATAAAAATACCACTATAAACATCCTTGTACATGCTTCTGGTGAAAACATGTACGCATTTCTGGAGTGGAACTGCTGAGTCATAGATTATGTGTGTGTTCCGTTTCCATAGACACTCTGAAGCATGCTTCCAAGGGCTTTCACAAACTTAGATTTACATTAGGAATATAGCAGAATTTGCTTCACATCCTTTTCAACAGTTGGTTGAAATAACTAACAACTTGGTCATCAGGAAAATGCAAATGTGTATGCATGCATATATTATATCTACAAGTATATTTACATCTTATACATATGCATATGTATTTGCATTTCCTTGTTGGCCAGTGTGGCAGTGTTCCTCTCCATCTACTAATTGGCCACTCGAATACACTTTTAGGAAGGACTTCTTCAAGGCTCAGCCCAATTTTATATTCAGTTGTCTCTCTTTATCTTAATAATTTGTGTCCATAATTTGGACAGTAAACATATGTCAAATATATATATTTATATTTTGTATATATGTGTTTGTGTGTGTATATTTGTGTGTATATATACATTTGTGTGTGTATATAAAAATATGTGTATATGAGTGTATGTATATATTTGTGTGTATAAATGTGTGTATGTATGTGTGTATATATTTCTGTGTATATAAATGTGTATATGTGTGTATATATTTGAATGTACATATGTGCATGTGTATGTAAACGTGCATATATATGTATGTGTATATATATTTGTGTGTGTATGTGTGTGTATATATATGTGAGTATATATAGTGTGTATATACTTTGTGTGTATATATATATATATATGTGTGTGTACATTTGTGTGTGTGTATATATATATTTGTGTGTGATACGGTTTGGCTGTGTCCCCATTACAATCTCAACTTGAATTGTATCTCCCAGAATTCTCGTGTGTTGTGGAAGGGGCCCAAGCAGAGGCAACCGAATCATGGGGACTGGTCTTTCCCATGCTATTCTCATGATAGTGAATTAGTCTCATGAGATCCGATGGGTTTATCAGGAGTTTCTGCTTTTGCTTCTTCCTCATTTTTCTCTTGCTACCACCATGTAAGAAGTGCCTTTCGCCTCCTGCCATGATTCTGTGGCCTCCCCAGCTATGTGGAACTGTAAGTTCAATTAAACCTCTTTTTCATCCCAGTCTTGGGTATGTCTTTATCTGCAGCATGAAGACAGACTAATACAGTCTGTGTATATCAATGTGTGTGTGTGTGTATTTGTGAGTAGATATACGTGGGTATATCGTATGGACATACGTGTGTGTAAATACACAAATAAATGTATTTGTGTGTAAATATATATTTGTGTATGTATACAGCTAGTGCTTGACTTACGACCCGATTGGGACCGGCAGACCGGTCGTAACACGATTTGGTCGTAAGTTGAGTAGGCTATATGTACAGTTGAAATGGTGCACGTGGAGATGGTAGTGCTGCCGGAAGCTGGTCCGCACTGTCGTGCGCCCAGCTGGGCAACGTTTGTGCTGCCAGACGCGGAGCAGTCGTGGCTAGCGATTGTGGTCGTAAAGTCGAATAGTCGTAAGTTGCATAGGTCGTAAGTCGATCAATACCTGTATGTGTGTGCATATATTTGAGTGTATATATTTTTGTGTGTTATATGTGGGGATATATATAGTGAGTATACTTGTACATATATATTTGTGTGTGTACATATGTGTGTATATTTGAATATGTATAATTTGTGTGTCTATAGAAGGTATATATGGATGTGTGTATATATATATGTATATGCCCATATGTATACACGTCCATATGCATATATGGGCATATAATATATTTGTGTGTATATATGTGTGGGTGTATGTATATGTATAGTGTGTGTATTTATGTGTCTGTATAAGTGTGTATTTGTGTGTGTATATTTGTGTGTATGTATATACACAGTGTGTATATTCGTATGTATATATTTGTGTGTGTATAGTTGTGTGTATATAAATGTGTGGGTGTGCATATATATAAATATATGTATATGCACATATATACACTTATACACATATACACACATATATATGTGTATATATCTATGTGTGTGTAGTATATACGTGTGTACGTGTGTGTGCCTGTGTATTTGAACTGACCACTCCCAGCAGCAAGGCCCCTGTGCAGACCTCCCTGCCGCACACGCAGTCCTGTCCTTGCAGATTTCCCCAGTTGCTCTCAGCTCTGACTCCACGTGCCGCCAGATGCTCACAGGCAGACAGCTAAATGATGAGACTGGAGTCCCATCCCAACTCTGGTGCCATCTGATCCCACATTATTATTCTAATCCTCGGTTAATTTTGGTGCATGACTTTTAAAATTATTACTATTGTCCTAATTATTTTCTTGAGAGTCCAACTCTTTACTGTTTGACTTTCATAAAGAAATTAGATTCAGCCCAAATTATAGTATTTGTAAACAAATGAATTTTAACTTAATATATGTGAGTTACAATTGGTCACATTTTCCAAAGGAATCTATGCCAAATATCTGTTTTATAGGAATATTGTATCATGAGTTTCTCTCCCAGTTATGTTTCTGTCTCTCTGTTAACCATTTCCCACCCCCACTTTCCAGCTGTGTTTCCACCATCTTCCTTCCCTTCTTTTCTTCACACTCTACAATCCCACGTCAAGGTCTGTCACTTCTCCTTTCTCAGGAGCCTCTCTGAGTTTTACAGCCGTCTCCTTACCGCCCGCCTCTCCCCGGACCTCTCCGTCTGCCCAACGCCATTCTCATGGACTCATTGCTTCCCTTCCCACCTCTTGCCAGACTCTTTCCTATTTTTCTTTTGCCACCATATTCTTAGCCTATTTTCTGCTGCAAAATCGTCCATTTTCTCTCATTCCCTCTTGACATCTTGACCTGAGTTGAACTCCCATTTCGTGGGTGATAAAAGTGAGAACTGAATGTTGTGGTTTTGGATGGCGTGCTTTCTTTAGAGGTGACTCATCTTTTGGCTAAAACAGCTTTTGGTCCAGACAGTAACCTGTATGATAAAGACTCTGGGGATTCATCCCAGCATTCCCACTTACCAGAAGGCCTAGGCTGTGGGATGCGGAGGAATGCCCCAGATCAGCAGAAGACAAAGACAAGGCTGAAGTGCTGTGGACTGCATGCCCTGGGAGTGGCTTCTGAGTGGGCTTCAGCGCAGCTCTGATGAATCATCACGTGGAGACGGTGTGGCTCCAGCTCCCCTGGGTCGCCTGAAGATGTACTGACCTGCTGCAAATGAAATGACAATCTCCAAGCTCAATTTAAGATTACAGCTCCCAAACCCATTCTGAAATTTCTCCAGATGTCCTTCTTATCCATTTGCCTTCCTGCCCCAGGACTTGAACTATTCATTGAGCACAGGCGACCAAGGCAAACGTGGACAAATGGGATCACACCAAGTTGCAAAACTTCTGCACAGCAAAGGAAACAATCAGCAGAGTGAAGGGACAACCGACAGAATGGGAGAAAAAAAGTGTAAATGATTCATCTGACCAGGGATTCATAACCAGAATATATAAGAAGCTCAGACAACTCTGCAGGGAAAAAAACCTAATAACCTTACCATAAAATGGCAAAAGATCTGATAGATATTTCTCGAAAGAAGACATACAAATGGCAAACAGGCATTTGAAAAGGCACTCAACACTGATCAACAGAAATGTAAATCAAAAGCACAATGAGGCATTATCCCCCTCCAGTTAAAATGGCCTTTATCCAAAGACAGGCAACAGCACATGCTGACAAGGATGTAAAGAAAAGTGAACCCTTGTTCGCGGGAATGTAAATTAGTACAGCCACTATGGAGGACAGTTTGGAGATTCCTCAAAAAACTGAAAATAGAGCCAGCAATCCCACTGGTAGGTATATGCCCCAAAAATGGAAAGTGTAAGCTTGGACCATGCATCTGACTTAGACCTTAGCATCAGCCTTCGTCATTCTTTGTTTTTTGCCCCAGATTCATTCTTCACCCTTCTCTGCCATGCTGTGTGCCCCAGGAGGATAGCTGTAGTCCATGAGGCTAACTCCAGCCTTGCAGGTTTCTGGTTAAGTCCGACCAACAGAAGGTACCAAAAGGGCATTAGAGGGCAAGAGTAGAGAGAAACCGGGTGTTTCTTCCTGAATACCGCCCCGTCCCAGTACCTTGCCCTGATGGTGACTGTGTCATCTGCACATGCAGCTCCCACTGGATGACTGTTACAGCTCACAGCTCACCAGGCTACAGTGACCCTCTCTCGCTTTCTGTTCACGAGGCTTTAAGGACATCAACACAACCTCCTGCTGGCTGCAGGTGCTTACCCACACCTTATTTTCTTCCATAGCACTGTTCCTCTCCTCTAAATGGTCCTCTCACTAAAATCTCTTCATTTAAACCAACTGGGCGAACTCTGATATAGTAGTGTTCCCTAAGCCTTCCCAGTTTCCGGGTTCCATCGCACCTAACTTTCTATGAAAGGAAGCCCACCATGCATAGGCTGTAGCCTTGGGAGCCACTCACATCAGGCCCCTTGGCATTAATTCTTCTCCATCTGGTAGAGAAAGAAGCGAGAAAGAGGTGCTTTCTTCTTGACCTAAGAAACATGAACGCTTGGGCACTTCAGGTAAAGGCAGCTCTCGAGCCGCAACTTCCAATTCAATTTGGACTTTAGATCCCAACTCACTGATTTGGCTGGAAATGCATCTCATTAAGTCTTGGAATGCCACCAACAGGAATGCACGCTCTTGAGCTACAAAGTAGCAGGAAGGGGTGTGTGGGGTGGGAAACTCAGGTATCCTTATCTACCTGCTCAGGTTTCCATGGAAGGCCCCTGCCCCCACCTTTGGTATCCATTTACATCCATGGCCAGAGCAGAGTGAGGGAATCTGTGAGATACCCCATGTCCCGGATACATTTTTCTGGGGCCAAGCTGTCTCTTAGCTTGCTGCAGATAACCTGGTGTTCTCCACTGCTCTGAGTTGTAGGACCTCCCTTGACTCCTGGACAGCTCTAGCTCCCCTCGTGGCCCAGGAAGATCTCTCTCTGTCTCTGGCATGGGAGAAGGTCCTTGCACCCCTGTTTGTCCCAGAACACTTGGATTCTGCCACAAAATTTCTGCCCGTTTCCCGCCTTCACATTTCTTGTGAAATCCTCCAGGAGCTCATGCTATAGACACAAAAGCCAGGAAATCTCTTAAGCTTTGCTCTTGCTTCCCTACCACCTTCATCCCCTGATACGCCGCATGTTTGACTGGGTGGGAAAAGGAGGATACTTACAGGAGGAAATTCCGGAAGCAAAGCACCTCAAAAGATTACCCAGCCCCATGAGATAGAAACCAAAGCTTCCAGGTGGCTCCCAGTGCCTGGAAAACGAAGAAGCGGAGGACCCACGCTGGGTCATGACTCCTGCTTCCACGGTTCCCTGCTTCTGATTTTCACGGTGGCTGATTGCCTGCTTTCCCTAAGCTGTTTCAAACTTCTGCAGATTACCAGGGCTTTCCAAGCGTATGGCTTACCAAGACAAGCATCTGGTTGAGCAAAGAATCACACAGTATGTTGTCCTCGGCACCTTCTTTTGAAAACATTTTCAGTCACCTGCCTGAGAGTTTTTCCTAAAAATAAATGGATCCATCTTTAGTCCCAATCTCCCTGCTCTCCACATCGCACATGGGCTGCGCACTCCACCTCCACTGGGGACAGAACCCATTGACTCACCCCTGTTGAATAAACCTAGTCCCCACTCTGAGATCCTGCAAGTCCACTGACTGGGGCTGGGGGAGGCAGCCCCCAGAGCCACAGTGGTGCCAGCTCCAGCACTCCAGCATCTGGGTGACACAGTGGCTGTGCAGTGCTGTGATAAATTTGTATCTGACAGCACTGGGAGCTGGCAGGCAGCAACGGCTCCACACCACCTCCAAGAGAACAATTTAAGTGTTCAGTCTGTGTTCCGGTATGCTCTACCCTGCCAGGTCTCTGTGTGATTTATAGATGGAGAGTTTCATACTTGTTTTTCTTAAGCAAGATTATTTTCCTGTTTGCCTGCAGATGCTGTGGCATTTGAGTAGGGCTGGGACGAGATGGACCGTGTATGTCAGCCTCATTCATGTGCAGGAATGAAGAATCTGCACGCGGTAGGACACAGCAAAGTGAGAATCGTTTGTTGTGGATTTCTGATGATGGCTCCCCAGCATTGTTTGAGCATCTGTGAGCAGCCTCTATCCTGACCTGTGATTTGAATGAAAGTGAGGCCAATCTGTTTTTCCCAGCTGGGCAGACTGCCAAAAAGTCTGTCAAATGACATTTCACTGTGCCTGTGTTCAACAGCTTTACAGGCTCAAGGCTCTAATCTATCAACTCTCGGAGTGTAAACCTGCCACTCAGGTACAGATGCACACTTGCAGAGCTCACACGTCCAGGTGTACAGACAAGGATGCCACTGAGGAACCTATAACCCTCAAACTGACCAGATAGCTGACCCTGAAATCTGTAGCAAATGATTTTTGCATGCACACAAAGGAACAAAATCATCATGCCAAGAGTGCTCAGGAGACCATGAAATCAGAAGGAAGGGTTGGATCACTCAAGAAGCATCAATAGCTAGAGATCACCCATCCAGACCCTGGGCCGTTCACAGACGATTGTTTTCAACGTTTGCTTCAGTGACACTTGATTTGATATTTACACGCTGTCTGCTGACCAATAATACTTCTCTCTCGACCAATTAACACATTTTATTTAAAGCTATGTTAAAACCCGAAGTCAAATTCTTCCCTAACTTGGGGTCAGTCTATATTGCCATCTCTTTAGATGATGTCGCATCTATCTTTCCCATGTCATTTTTTTTTAAGCAGAGCTCTCTTTCCACAGCACCAGTCATCATTTATTCCTTCATAAGGGTCTCACTATGTGGCCCAGGCTGGTCTCACACTCTTGGCCTTAAGCCGTCCTCCCACCTTGACCTCTTGAAATGTTAGGGTTACAGGAGTGTGCCACTGCACCTGGCGCAGTGCCACTCATTTTGTGCTAGTTTATTCACGGACTCTCAGAGGGCATTCCTCCCTATCTACAGCGTGTGGAAAGTCGCATCAGTATCGCCTCAAGAGAAGTGTACTTAGCTGGTGGAATCTGAGGTTAGCATTGCTCTCCCCTCCACCCTAACTATGGTTCGGGCTCTCCATTTACACTGGTGCATCAACCAGGCCCTCGCTCTCCAGCCCACCAGGCACCCTCCCCCACTGCTTTTTAGGCAACACCCCCTTGTTCACCTTACCGAGGAGTATTGACAGGGAGGGTCTTGCGGAGGCTGATGCCACTGAGACTCAGGCCGCCTGCATTCTGGAAATCAATGCAGGGCACTTGTGAATCTACCAGTTACTTCCTTCTCCACCCACAAGATGAGGGTTATTAAGCAGGTGTTTCTGCTTCCTTCCAGGTGTTCTCTAAATACTTTCACACATTGTTTAACTTCAGCCCTACAACACCCCATGGTAGAAAAAGGTCCCCAAATGACCCCATTACCTGCCACGTTTACTCCTCAGTGGGACCAATCTGCTTGCCCAAATTCGAACAATATATCAAATGACAGAATCTGACATGGCTCAGCTGGGTGCAGTGCCCGAACTGTTTGTCACTTGGCAGAGACATCTTTGGTTGGGACCTTTCTGTTGATCTTAAGGCTCTTGCTGTTGCCTCAACTAAACTGCTGTAGGATTGGCTTGTTTTTCTCTCAACAGTAGCAAGGAAAGCCAGGTCTTCAGAAATAAAACTGTAAATAATGTGGGATCTCCAAAGCCCAAAGCAAACGTGAGAAACTCACGCTGAATATTAGAGAGTATGCAGTCCACAGAGCAGGTGTAGACAGGGAATCTCCCCTCAGGGCCCTTGTCTGCTGGGCCAGTGTTAAGGAGAAGAGGAAGGAAAGAGGGGAGTTGTGACACTGGTGCTGATGGAAGGTCGTTTCTGATTTCTGTGAGCTAATCTTGAGCCACAGTTCTACTGCTTTGTCACATCACCGAGGAAGTGATGCCGAATGCAGCCCTATCTCCAATGTCATGAGGTCAGTTGATGTCTCTCCTTTATATTGTCCTGGGACTTCAAAGGCCTAAAGCCACTGAGAGATGGGCTGAGGATACAGAAGAGGGGTACATCCCGTGACTACCATCACAATATCCAAACTCTTGGGATAGGATGGAAGTTATTTGGACAGAAATGGTTGTCAGTGTTGTAGGGATGAATGGACTCTCCCAAAGAGAGTGTGGCTGGAGCAGAGACCAGGCCTGCCCTGTAAGGAACTGCAAACTTTAATGACACTGTGGAAAAGGAGGCTCTGACTAGGAATCTGGGAATGAATGTTGGCCAGTGCAAGCAATGCCGAGGCTTCCTTATGGAATGTTAGTGGGAGGAGCTGGTGAGAAGCTGAATACACCAAAGGATTGGGCAGAGACTGGAAACATGTCTAACAGGTTCAGCAGCGTTGGAATCGTCAATTGTCTACAATAGCAAAGACCTGGAACCACCCCAAATGTGCATCAATGATAGACTGGACAAAGAAAATGTGGTACATATACACCATGGAATACTACACAGCCATAAAGAAAGATGAGTTCGTGTCTTTTGTAGGGACTTGGATGAATCTGGAAACCCTCATTCTCAGCAAGCTGACCCAAGAACAGAAAGCCAAGCACTGTATGTTCTCACTCATAGGTGGCTGTTGAACAACAAGAACAGGTGGACTCAGGGAGAGGAGCATCACACACTGGGGGCAGCTGGGGGGGCGGGTAGGGGAGAGACAATGGGGGGGGGGGGGGGGGGGGAGGGTGGGGGGGGGAAAAAATTGGGGAAAATTGCAGGTATAAGTAGGACCCTAATTAAAAAAAAATAAATTAAAAAAAAAAAGGAAAAAATAAATCTTCAATTGTCTTAAAGGGTTTTCAGAGAAGCCACAGTACTGGAGGACGGATTTCGGTGGTTTCAAGGGAGAATGGGAAGGGGAAACATGGAAACATTATTTGGAGTGGGAGACCCTAGAACTTGTTTGTATGGTGATGCAAGTGATGCTCTGGAAATTCAGCATGTGTGGTTTACTCCAGAGCACAAAAGCATAAAGTGTGTGTGTGTGTGTGTGTGTGTGTGTGTGTGCAACTGTTTTAATCTGCACACTGGTGGTCCGTGATCCACGTGTGCAGTCCTTAATCAATTGCACTCTCTCTCTTTAGGCAACCAGTTTGAATCTACAAGACCCAGAGAGGAAGGAGCTCACTTTTCATGCCTTCTCATCTCAGTCTATGTGCACAGGAAGGAACATTGGTCAACACGAGAGAGGTGAGAAATCATATTTTACTTGATGAAGCAGGATGGGTTGGAAATGGTGCCCAGAGCCTTCTGCCTGACATGAACAAAATTTAAGAATCAGGACCTAACACCTGGATCCACCAGAGTGTGTGCTGAGCCTGCTCCCATTGGGCATTGCACCATCTTTGTCTGGAGGAGTTCATGCAAGACAGCGTGCAGGTCACATGGCCATCTCATGCTTGATTGCCCAAGCATGTTTTCCTGTGACAGAGAATTTGATTTGCAACTTGACTTCATTGTGAGAGGTGGTAGTGGAAACTGAGTTTTCAGCTTCCTATAATTTTTGAGGTTACCAAAATATTCTCAGAAGGAACCGGGAAAGTTCCAGTGCCCACACTGCACAAGGCTTGTGTAGAAGGGGATGGAGAGGACCCTGCAAAGCAAATCACAGTGAATGGGTCACTGGGAATGGGGCACAGTACACACAGTCCTGGGGGCTCACAGGCTTTTCCCTACAACCTCATATTTCTGCTCCAGCCACATTCCTAGGAATACTGTCCCAGGAGAGCTCACACTTCTTCCTGATGCTGCACCATTGCCAGGGCAACCCAGACCCCTCCACCGCCACTTTTGAATCTCAGCATTTGTGTCGTCAACCTGCCCTGCCTGCTGCAGAGGTAGGAAAGGCCCTTTCAGCCTGTCACGCACAACATTTCTGTTCTTCAGTAAGACACCAACGTGTTTCTAGCCTGCCTTCTATGTGAACCAATTCAATGGAATTTTGCTCATGTTAGGGTCCAAGCTGGTTGTATGAGACTTCTCTACTGCTATGAGAAATTTTTAAATAACAATCCACAAATGCTTTTAGGAAATAGAATTATTGCTCAATTTGTCTGCTGTGGTCTGAATGTGTTCCCAAAAAGCATATGTTAGAAACTTAGTTCCCAATGTAACAGGATTGAGTGGTGGGACTTTTAAGAGCTGATTAGGCCATGAGGACTCTGCTCTCATGAATGAGTTAACATTGGTATCCTGAGAGTAGGTTCTTTATAACAGGACAGGTTCAGCCCCCTCTCTCTCTCTCTCTCTCTCTCTCTCTCTCTCTCTCTGTCCTTCCAACTTCCACCATGTGAGGACACAGTAAGAAGGCCCTCAGCAGATGCTAGCAACTTGATCTTGAACTTCTCAGCCACCAGAACTGCGAGGAAATGAATGTATTTTATTTGTCAATTACCCAGTCTCAGGTATTCTATCAGCACAAAATGGATTAAAGACATTGTCCTTTAAACAGAATTCTCTAGACTCTCCTGACATTAGATTTAGCCCCTTGATCTCAAAACCAAAAAGATATTCTTGGTTCAAAGATAATCCAGCATGTGAGGGGTGTTTGATGGTGCACATTTTCAAATCACAACTGTTGATGGACAAAAGGCGTTGAAGTAGCGACTTCCGTCACTGTCGGGGGAGACTCACTGCTCCACGTCAATGACTGTTGGAAGCAGCTCTAGTCTGCAAAGGTCACCACAAGCAGTTCTAGTCTGCAAAGGTCACCTACAGAGCCCCCTGTAGGATCTGGAGAAGATGGGGGCTTTCCCAAACTCACTGAATTTCATAGTAGAGGATACTGGACTGCACTCGTGGCTCCTAATTGAATTTCTGAGATTGTATTCATTGAATTCTAAAGCATGATTCTTTGAATAGCTCAGAGGATGCAGCCACTTGGCTTAGGTTCTGAAATAAATCTCATATAATCAATGACTTCACTGAAGCAAACTTCAGTAAAGATTTTGCTCACAAATGTTCTCTAATCTACTAGTTTCAATGTTTCATGTTTAGGAAATATAAGGAGGGCCTGCTTGTTAAAGTACAGATTCCTGAGCCTCCTAGACTTACTGAATATGAAGCCAGATTGGGCCCCAGGAATCTTCATGTTCATGAAATAAACACTTAAGCTGATGGATGCGTGCCCAGGGGACACCCTATGGGAAATTCACAATCTGCTGCTCCAGGTCCACAGGCCGCCTGCAACATTTCAAGTATTGATGTGCTTTAAAGAGGCCCCCATGGCTGAGAAATGTGGCTGCAAATCTGACTCAGGTATTTGTTCTAATTTTGTGAGCCTCAGTTTTCTTTTCAATTAAATGGGGACAATTGTACTTAAGTCACAGCATTGTAGTGCCAGTTAAATTAAGCCCTAGATGCTGCTTAGCATGGAGTAGGTGATCAGTAAATGCTGGTTCCCTTCTATTCAGATCCTCTGAAACATGTCCCTCAGACAAAGCTAGGTAGATTCTGACCAGGGCACCTGAAATCACTCTAAGTCCACTGTGGATTTTAAACAGTTTCAAGGGGCTGTGAAACTGTGAAGGGAAACATCCCCACACTGTGATAAAGGGAAGAGCAGTTAATAAAATAAAATAAAATAAAATAACAAATCATTACTGCTCGGAGTCAAAGGTGCTCAATTAAAGGGCCGAGAATCTAATGTGAACAAGTTGGACAGTTTCCTATTTCTGTCATGCCAGGTGCCCAGAAAAACAAACGCCAGTCTCTGGTTCCTGCTCCAGACACTCTCTGACCCTGACTCCCCCCATCGCTGCACAGATGGGAGGCAGCGCCACCCTGGACTCCTAAACTTCACCAGGTGACAAAGACAGTGAATGCTGCAGATGGAGGCAGGTGTGAGGTGGGTCCCCTCCATTAGAGGATTAGCACATGGGCAGGGAGGAGAGCTCTGCAGAGAGTTCCTGAGCAGGTGTCAGTTTCTCCCGGGACCTCTGTGAGCTCACCCTCAGGGCCGTGTGGGGCTGAGGCCAGAGCCTGGAGAGTCAGGCAGCAAGCTCCTCTCCTTCAGTCATTCATCAGGTGTGAAATGAGTGCTTTGTGCATCAGTGTGACTCATTTATAAATAAACTCTCATTGTGATATGATTTAATTTCTGAAAGCCTCAGGGGCTTATGATTCGGGTGTTTACAGCCTGACCAGATGACGAGACCTGTGCGTAGCCAACCATGATAGAAGGGAAACACAGACAGCAGACGTAAAGGGAATGGCAGTGGTGTTGGCTGTTGACCGAGGGCATACCTAAGGGTCACCTGGGAAGCTGTAGGCATACCACGGCTCTGGGCCCTGAGGCCAGTTAAATCAAGATCCCCAGGAGAGTGGTGTCAGATTGGAACTGCCTTAAGCTCCCAGAGATGTCACTATGCAGCTGAGGACTATTATATAGCCAGGGTTCTTACCATTGCTGCACACGAGAACCACCCAGGAGAACTTTGCAAAACCCTTGAGTCAGGCCACACCCCACACCAGCTCAATCTCCGTGGTGGGTCTCAGGCAGTGGTGCGCTGGAGCTTAGTGAGAGCCAGCTGTCCAATTTGCCAGAACTCTAAACCCATGGTTAAACTGTTGGTAGCTTAAAACTGGCCACAGTGAGAGCGCAGAAGTCTCCCAGGGCCACAGTGAGAGCGCAGAAGTCTCCCAGGACCACAGGTTGGTCTTTCCCCCTGCCATTCCCACCCCCTCTGGAGAGCTGGGTGCCAAACATCTGTCACACACCACTGGTCCTTGACAACGGTACTTTCCATGAGTCAAGAAGAATGGAGTTCGGCTGGAAGGAAAAAGGAGCGGCTTTGTCAGCAGGATGTTACCGTGTGAAAGGGAGGAGAGGCATTCTGGAAAGTGGTCACTGAGGGGCCAAAGGCTGAGAGCCGGGACATGCACAGCGTACCATGAAGGTCAGGGTTGTGTGATGGGACTCGCGCTGGGAAGGCAGGCTGGGAGGACGCCCTGAAGTGGCCTCAAAGCCAGGGGAGCTCACTTGGGCTTTCTTCTCTGACTGTTCAGGGCCAATGGGGGGTCTTGAACCAAGACATCACAGGGACCTGAATAACCCCTAACTCTGCGACAGGTGAAAGTCTTAATACCTGGCCTCCCAGCGTCTAATTCCAAACTGTCACAAGAGAGCCAGGGGTCCTGGGAACCTGATTAAGGCAAGGCAGTTCATGCAGAGCAACTTCTGCACCCAGCAGAACCCGAGTCCTCCGGAAGAGCTAAGATTCTGACCCAGCCTCATTCTCTTGCCATTTCGTGCTCCTCAGAGGGAACTGAAATTTCAGTTCATTGAAGGTTACTAATCAAATTGTATTCGTGGCTTTAGGTACCCACCAATATCATTGACTGTTTCCTATTATTATTAGACATTTTGGGTACCTAAAACCCAAGGAAGCATCAATTTTGGTCCAAGCACCAAGTTTATTTATAAAATAACATATATAAAACTTTGCATACATATATAGCAACTTTATAGATTTTTTTATGATGTTTAAAATAAAACATGCTAGCTTAAAATTAATAAAACCAATTATTGCACCTGAGTAGGATGATATTATTTGCATTATTTAACCAAGCAACAAATAGAGAATTTAATAATGGGTAACTTGAATCGAGGTCAAATCCCAAATGAAATTGTTACTCTTTACTTTTGTTAAATTAGAAGACACTTTGATATAACTGAAAATGTCTGATTCTGCCACAAGTACTGATCTTTCAGCAAAAATATAGACCAAAAATTTGGAAAGATTTCTACCAAGTCTACTTTGAGTGCTCAGCTAGGCTGGAAGATGGAAAACATTTCATCGTTAGAGTTGGACCCAGGGGTCCACTTTGGAAGAGAGCGGCACATAGGGTCTCATCTGCTCTTTGATCCTATTTAGCTTGGGGAAGTGTTTCTTCAGGTGCCCTTGCAGTGTTTCTGCACTTCATCAATTTATTTCTCCAGTAAGTGGAGACATTTTCCAAGTTGAAAAAGAGTTAAAATCTTGGTGATTAAGCCAGGCAATTTTAAGTAATCCTCATCCTTAACACTAAAATTCGGTGTAATTCAACCCTACAGCATTAGTTTCCAGCTACTCAGGAATTAAATGTATAGCTAGAGCCACACCTCTCAAGCAAGGGACTTGAGACAGTACGACTTCCTCTACTGGCATTACCTGGGTTAGGAAGAAAGGTTTTTGACTTTCATCATCTCGAAAACCCATGAGTACCTTGCCTTGAGAGAATGCTGACTTTAGAGTGGAAACCAGAGACCCATCGCCATGTCAGTCAGCGCACTCATGCAACCAGCAGCTGCCCCGGAGGTCGAAGCGGAATGACTAGCTCACATGCACTTGGCAGGGCCAAGAAGCCGGTGTCAGATGGAGGAACATGACAGTACCGGCCAAACAGGAAATCGCGAGTCCTTCGCGCAGGATTTGCAGTTCTGCTCCAGGTTCCTCCCGGCGGGGCCCCTCGCTGAAGTGTATCCTGCTGTGGTGGGAGGATGCTGGCTAGAGAGGTGCCTTTGCGGCACGGTTCTGCTCTGCCGATTTCAAGAGTGGGCTTGTGAACATCACAGGGAGTGTTCCATTTTCTCCTCCTAGAGTGTGCTCCAGGCACTGAAGGGTCACATCCACAAGAGGTGTTTTTATGTTTTCCCAGCCAGGCACGTATACACCTCTGAGCCACTTCAGCGTCCTCTTTGGCATCCCAGCCCTAGCGATGGGCTGCTTGGCGAGGGCAGGCTGCTGCTCCAGGCCTGTCCCACCTGAGCCTCGCATAGGCTGGGGACTTCAGTGGGTGGCTTAGTGTCCCTGAGCCACCTTCTACTCATTTATAAAATGGAAGTAACTACCCACTTAATAAAAATACCTGTTCATGACATTTATTACCATGTAGAATGGAATGGCTTCCATAGGGACTCTCCACTGGTATCGCAGTCCACCCCAGGTCCTCCAAAATTCCCCGGCCTCTCCAGTTCAGCCATGAGCCAACATTTTACTCCTGAAAGGCAAATGGCAAAGCCTCGTTAGGAACAGAGCGCTAGCCTAGAGGCGGAGGACCCACTGGCCTGATAGCACGGCCTGGGTTTGCAGCACAAGACCAGGTTCAGGCAGATGATGGAATCGTCTGTGGTTCATGAGAGAGCCTGTCTGCTTCTGACACCCAGTGTTGGTCCACACCATTAACTACCACTTCCTCTTTCCAGGACTTGGGATGCATCTTAAGAGATGACCATGGAACCACACAGACCCAATCCTGCTTTATATGAGTTTTTGTTTTGTTTTGTGTTTTAAATAACCCATCGGTCATGGGGAAACCAAGGTGCTCTGAAATGCACCTTTCACCTTCCTTCTCTCCTTATGCTGAGCAGGGAGCCTCTGGCCCTGCAGCGCTGTGCACTGCTGAGTGCCCAGCCATGCCCAGAAAGGACAGGGCACTCAGGTCAGTCCCTAGGAAACTGGATGTAGAGGCAGGCTTGGGGGCAGATAGACACCCCTGCCCTTCCAGAAGCTTCACCCTTGTCATCTAGACATTTAGATGGCAAATTCCCAGCTCAGCATCAGTGGCCAGGCTAACGTTCCTGGGTGGCCATTGTGAGGGCCCAGGAGGATAAGCTCACATGTGGACGAGGACACCAAGAGTCCTGTCATTCACTGTTTTTCATTGATCTCTGTCATCCCCGACCCTTCAGCTGTCATGGGTATGGTGACATTTATAGAGACCCTCAGATCCCCCAGTTCCATCCTGAGAGCAGTCCCCGACAGCATGTCCCGGGAGAGGTAGAGGAGGATGTATGCATGGACAATGGCGTATGGAAATGGATGTCTCTTCCCTGTCTGGCAGAGCACGTGCCCAGACTTGAAGCTCACCCAGTCTCATAGATGGGGCCAGGCACTGAGGTCAGGCATCCAGACCAGGGGTCTCACAGGAGGTCTTTGACACCTGAGTCCAAACCCCACTCACATGCGATCCTGTCCCCTTTTAGCAGCATAAGGCTGAGGACCAAGCACTCAAAACAGCCATGGGCACAATGTGGGGGAGAAGAGAGAGGGAAGAACAGGAGGGAGGAGGGGGAAAGGGGAGGGAAGAGAGGGGGAAGATGAGAGAAGAAAGACCAGGAGAGACGAGGCAAGAGCGGGAGGGAGGGAAGCTGCCAGCCACAGCTTTAAAGAACGGAAAGACAGCACCAAAGAGGCTTTTTTTTTTCCTTTTTAACTTTCCTTTGAAATTTAATTGTAAAGTAGATTATAATGGGGAATTAAATGTAAAACTCCTACGCATGGAGTAAAGGATGTAATGAAAGAGTGCCCGCATGCCGGCAGCCTGGGTAACACACAGGGAGCTTATTTCCTAATGGAGGCAGGAGCCAAGAAGTAAGCATCGGCTCCACCAGGTCATGGCTCCCCTCCTGCAGCCCTCCCTCTGCTGCTCGTGCCCCGCAGCCCGGGTTGCTCCTAGGTAGGGGCTCTAGCCTAGCCAGATCCTCTCCATGACAACGGTTCAGGCTGCCTGACCACTGTGGTTCATCATACAGGCACCCCAAGGTGATAAAAAGCCCCAGCCATCTCCAGACCTGATAGGGGAGGAAGGGCGTGACCCACAGCTCCCTCCTCCCTGAGCAGGAAGCTGGCGATCCCTGGGCATAGCAGAAGCAGCCAGATCCCTTCTTTAAAAGCTCCAGATTAGCAAGTCCGGTCCCCAAAATTCTCTTTTGGTTGTTGGGTATGTGAGGGACTCTTCTTTGGTGCCCAGTTGTCATTTCAGAGCAGAAAAATGCCCCTTATGGCATTACTGCAGCTCCCACCCAGCAGGGGTTTTCTAAGAGAAAAATGAGAAAACACGTGTCAAGCAACACTACGGTTCCTGGGTCCAGTCCCTTCTCCCCAGGTAGCAGGGCTGACGCAGCAGCGATAATAGCATGTGGCAGACAAGAGGTTACACTCGGCTCTCCTGATTACCGAGCAGCACCTGCATTTTCCCTTTGGAGTTCTGTTTGAGGTTTCCATGACAGCCTGCTGTCTGTGAAATGTTAGGCTGCTAGGGCAGGGCACTGTCCCCATGCATGGAGGTCAACATCCCCAGTTCTTGTAAAAGGCAATCCTTTATGAACAAACACATGTCTCTTTGGCCACCAACTACTCACACCCTAGACAGGATTTGCAGCTGGGGAAAGCAGTACTATCACCTTGAGGAAGGGAAGAAAAATTATTTGCTGCCTTTGGCTACTACTTAAGAACACAGATGAGAGAAAGTGGAGCTGCTGTCCATTAAGTGAGTCCATGAATATCCAATCCACCCCAGGCCTTGGGAGCACAAACAAGAACAAGATAAAACACGAGCATTGCACTGATTTCAGTTTCACCAAAGCAGAGCCTGAGACAGGACTAGGATGCGGATGACCTACGTGGAGGATGATCCCAGGAAGCGGGAGCGGGACAGAGCACAGACACAAGCGGAAGCAAGGGAGCCGTAAAGAGCAGTCCCGAGAAGGGCCCCAGGCTCCTTGCCCAGACCTCCAGAAAGCATGCAGACCACACCTGAGGGCCACCCCGCCAAGGGACAGGGGGAGCTGAGGCTTTCTTCATGGATACCAACTAGCTGGCGATCACCCATGGGAGCATTCAGTCCAAGGTGAGCAGGCTTCCTTGCAGCCAGAGAAAGCAAGGAGCCTCTGGTGTCTGCGGTGGGAATCTGTTGGGTGCCCGAGATGTCCCTCCCATTTCAGGGGCACTGACACCAGGGGTGGTGGGGGTCAGGGGACTGGGCCTCGCCAGCAGTTGCCACTCTGGGGCTCAGCTCTGGCTGGACTGTAAGTTAGCTGCAAGCACAGACTCCACATCAGCTACGTGGCATCCTCTCCAGGAGACAGACAGCATGTGGAAGGCACGGAGAGATGCATCCAGGTTTAATTTATCCTCTTCTCCAGGTTCCCAATGTCTCTTTCAATCGTGAGGAAGATGCATGTACGTGACAGTGCAAATGACAGGGGAGGGGCCGTGGAAGGCGATGAAGGCGTTGCACGAGTTCCTGATTTGGTGGTTTCAGGGTTTGTGACACTAAACAACTCCAAAGTTGTTGCCTCCCAGGCGTGTATTGAGGGCCGGAGGTGACGGTGTGTGACAAGTGCGTGGTAAATTCTGCAGTGCTTTGCGAAGGCAGAGTGCCTTCCCTAAATCCGAAACTGTCCCTCCTGCTTCGTCTGAGTTGATGTCCACATTCAAAAAGGAAATGCCTCACTGAAATCGGGAAGAATTTCTTCATCCGATTTGGGCCAAAGCAAGTGGTTCTTTTTAATGAATGCAGTCAGGAGCCTGGTGATGACTTTATTTCTGGTATCTGAGGAAGTGCACATCTGTTACAAGTCAGTGGGTCACACTGGATTTGCTGATTATATTCTCACGGGTCCTGGACTTGTGGAAAGAATGAGTTCTCATCAGGAGCTATTCTCTCCGCATGATGCCTGTTCTTGGAGGGAACTTACCCTGCTTCCCTGTGAGGAGAGGTCTGTGCAGCTCACAAGCAGGTGGGCCGGAGCCATGGGGCTGGTGAGGTGAGTGCTGCAGGTGCCGCCCAGCCCCGGAAGACAGCACTTTCATGTCTCATCATCTGAGCCAGTTAAACACACACATCCTCTGAAATGGCTGATTTCATGATCACAGAAATCAATGCTTGAAGAAAGTTTTCTTAGGATAGCTTCTTGCAATATTTCCCTGATGAAGACAAGGTGAGTGTGATATCTGCCTTGAACAGGTGGGAAAACTGAAGCAGGTCACTATTGTTCCCCTCCCTCTCATCAGACGCAGTGACTTGAAGACAGCACTGTTTTTAACTTTGTGGAATCACGAAAGGAAAAACCAGGAATTCATTACTGCAAGCAATTTATTGACTATTCTTCGAGGCATTTTTCTATACTTTATACATGTTCCTTTGCTTTTGTTTTCATTTTGGTCATTGGTATCACAAGTAGCTTACTATTTTTCATTGTGTCTTTTTCAATTAACTATTAGATGTAGAGATATCGTCCACACTCCTAAGCTACTGCCTCTGCTTCTCAGAATAGCTCTCCAGCAGTCCGTGTGGGCCCTCTCAGCTGACAGCTTTGTTGATTTCCCCATTTTGCTTCTCTGAATTGTTCATTAGTATCTGCTGTATGAGATCCTCTCCCTCAAATGAATTTACATGATTTCTTTCTACATTCTAGCCGTTACTACTGTGTGATTTATGTCACAAGGATTTTTCTCCCAGTCTCTCATGTTTTAGGTTTATTTATAATTCTAGATTTCACTTCTAGAGAAAACATTAATTTTGATGCAATCAAATTTATTAATCTTCCTTTCATAGCAATTAAGTGCACGTTTTTTTAAAAAACAACTTCCTTTAGCCCCAATGATATAAATGTTCTCTTTCTTTATATTTACTGATTTTTATTTGTTTAGATATGGGGTTAGATTTGTTTTTACTCACATATTTTTTAATGCACCTAATATTTGCTTTTACAAGTTGTGTTGCGTAGGACTGTAGCAGAACAGAAGCCAATTATGTCAACGTTATTCTTACAAAGTTTATTAGGTAAAGTCCATATTCATTGTATATACTTTCAAAATTGTTCTGAATATTTCTGTGTCTTTTCTTTTCCATGTGAATTCTAGAACTAGCTTGCCAAGTTCATGATAGTTACTATTATGATTTTCATTGGGATTACAATAAATTTATAAACTAATTTTGGAAGTCAGTTATGGTCACCATTATGCCATCAGCGCCACCACTAATTTTGGAAGAATTGAACTTGTGAAAATATTTAGTCTTTTTATTCAAGCACATAGTAAATAGCTTCATCTTTTTTCAGGTCTTCTTGAATATTCTCCGCAAAGTTTAATAGCTCTATACCTACAAGATTTATGCATTATTTCTAGCTTCAGTGCTAACATTTTATAATTTTGTTACTCTTCTGAATGCAATTTATTTTATTTTATTGTTCTTTAACTTTTTTAATTAGAACATTTTTGACAAAAAGAAATTCACAGTCCTGAAAACACAAGTGCAGCTCCTGTAATAAGTAGAGCAAAACAAATGCAACCAATGTGCTTGTGTTCAGGCCTCTAGACCAAGTCTTCAGGCAGCCAGCATAGGCAGCCTGTCTCTCACATGCATAGCCTTGGACTCACAGACCGGGGTGCTTTTAGCAATTGGAATCCAGTAAGCCAACTAACCAGCCGTGTTATGTTCGAATCTGTCTACTCGCACCCCATCAGCTCTGGCACAGGGAGAACCCTGTTTTCACATCTGTTATGACAGCATAAACACAGTTGTGCCAGCAGTCTGCACACTTGGGGTCCCAAAACCTGGGACTCCACATGAGGTCCCAGCAGGTTTGCTTTGGCAAGGAAGCAAACCATGGATGGCGGCAGATGTCAGCCACTCGCCCTTTGCGGGAACTGTGACAGGAAGAGACGCCCAGGACAGCATTCCTGCCAGGGGTCTTCTGCTGGCTGCTTCCCTCTGGAATGCCCCCTCTTTTAATAGTGTATGACTGTGCATGTAGATCTGTGTGTGTGTGTGTGTGTGTGTGTGTGTGTGTGTGTGTGTGTCTTTAAATATCATCGTCCTGCTGACAGTAAATAAGGGCACCCAATTCTCAGAATCAATTCTCATTCATTTCATGTTTAGCCAATCTCATGATGCCTCAGTGCTGCTACTTTCTGATGATTGCAAAGTTGAGGATGTTCCCAAAAGTTTCCCAGCCATTCCATGTGTTTGTCCTGTTGATATCCTTTGCACATGTTTTTACTATGTTGATTGTCTTTCTTGTACCAACTTTTAGGTATTTATATTTTAGGAATAATATTGTCTGCTCTATTCACTGGAAGTATTTTTTACAAATATCATTTTGTCTGTATTTTTAACATTTGAGTTATAATTTACATAAGATAAAATTCACCCCTAGTTAAAGTACAATTCAATGTTTTATTTTATTTTTTTTTAATTATACTTTAAGTTCTGGGGTATATGGGCAGATCATGCAGGATTTTTACATAGGTATACACATGCCTTGGTGGGTTGCTGCCACCATCCCCCGATCCCCTACGTTAGGTATTTCTCCTAATGTTATCCCTCCCCCACCCCCTGCTATCCTTCCCCATCCCCCTAGTCCCCAGCAGACCCTCCCTGTGATGTTCCCTCCCTGTGTCCATGTGTTCTAATTGTTCAGCACTGACTTATGTGTGAGAATGTGTGGTGTTTGGTTTTCTGTTCTTCTGTCAGTTTGCTGAGAATGATGGTTTCCAGATTCACTCATGTCCCTGAAAAGGACATGAACTCATCCTTTTTATGGCTGCATAGTATTCCATGGCGTATATGTGCCACATTCTCTTTATCCAGTCTATCATTGATGGGCATTGGGGTTGGTTCCAGGTCTTTGCTATTGTAAACAGTGCCCCAATGAACATACATGTGTATGTGTCTTTATAATAGAATGATTTATATTCCTTTGGGTATATACCCAGTAATGGGATTGCTGGGTCAAATGGAATTTCTATTTCTAGGTCCTTGAGGAATCGCCACACTGTCTTCCACAATGGTTGAACTAATCTACACTCCCACCAACAGTGTAAAAGTGTTTCTATTTCTCCACATCCTCCCCAGCATCTGTTGTCTCCACATTTTTTTAATGATTGCCATTCTAACTAGGATAAGGTGACATCTCAAGGTGGTTTTGATTTGCATTTCTCTAATGACCAGTGATGATGAGCATTTTTTCATATGTTTGCTGGCTGCATAAATGTCTTCTTTTCAAAAGTGTCTGTTCATATCCTTTGCCCACCTTTTGATGTTTTTTTTTCTTGTAAATTTGTTTTAGTTCTTTGTAGATTCTGGATATTAGCCCCTTGTCAGATGGGTAGATTGCAAATATTTTTTGCCATTCTATTCTTCGCCGGTTCACTCTAATGATTGTTTCTTTTGCTGTGCAGAAGCTCTTAAGTTTAATTAGATCCCATTTGTCTATTTTGGCTTTTGTTGCCATTTCTTTTGGTGTTTTAGCCATGAAGTCCTTGCCTATGCGTATGCCTATGTCCTGAATGGTAATAAATTTTCAGAGTTATGCAGCCATCACCACAATCCAGTTTTTAGAACATTTCCATCACCAGTATCCATGAAAACAGACATTTCACATAAATAAATCTTACCATATGTAGTCATTACGTCTGACTTCTTTCACTTAGCATAATGTTTTCAAGGTGTATCAATCTGTAGCATATATCAGTAATTCATTCCTTTTTACTGCCCAGTAATATTCCATTATATAGATAGACCACACTGGTGTTCATCCATTCATCACTTAATGGACATTTGCATCATTTTCAATATTTGTCTATAGTAGATAATGCTGCTTAAATATTTGCATATGTATCTTCATGCAGATATGTTTTTACTTCTCTTCAGTAGACACCTATTGGTAGAATCACTGGGCCATATGGTAAATATATGTTTAACTTTTTAAGAAACTGTGATATTCTCACTAGCAATGGATGAGGCTTCTGGCACTCTAAAATCCCTGTCAAGACTGTTACTGTCAGTCTTTATCATTATAGTCATCCAACCACAATTTCAAAATGCACTTCCGCAGGGACTGACGATGGTAAGAATCTTTCCCTGTGCTTCTTGGCCATTCTTACATCTTCTCTGGTGAAACCTGTTCAAATATTTTGTCCATTTGTATTGGGTTGTTTTTTCTCTCAGAAATGAGTTGTAAGAGTTCCTTATGTATACTGGATATAAAATCCTTCATAAGATATATGATTTCCCAAAAAAGACAGTTTGATCTTGTCTTTTCATTTCCCTAATGGTGTCTTTTGAAGGAAAATAGTTCTTAATTTTGCAGAAGTCCAATTCATCAGACTTCTATTTATGGATCAGTCTTTTGACAACATAGTTAAAAATGTTTTGCCAAAATGTCACGAAGATTTTCTCCTAAAAGTTTCATACTTTTAACTCTCACATTTTGTCTATGATCCATTTTGTGTTGTTTTGTGAATAGTGTGATGTAAGGATCTAAACTCATTTTTTAACATGGATTTTAAATTTTCAAAACACATTTGTTGAGAAGGCTATTCTTTCCCCCATTGTCAAAATCAGTAGACTGTGAATGTAGGGATTTAGTTTTGGACTCTCAAATCTGTTCCATTGATCTATATGTCTGTCCTTATACCAGCTTCACACTGCCTTGATTATTTTAGCTTTATAATATGTTTTGAAATAGAAAATTTTAAGTCCTCCAATTTTATTTACCTTTTAAAGATTGTTTTGGCTATGTTGGGTCTTCTGCATTTCTTTATACATTTTAGGATAATCTTGCCAATTTCTGCAAAAACTTGCTGGGATTTTTTAAGTAATTGTATTGAATCTATAGCTCAATTAGATAAGAATTGTCATCTTAACAATATTGAGTCATCCCATCCACAATCATGGAATCTATCTCAATTTATTTAGAGCTTTTTAAATTTTTCTTAACAGTATTTTATAGTTTCCTATAAAATCCTGTACTTTTTTGTTAAATATATTTCTACCTATTTTATTACTTTCTTGCTGTTTTGAATGGAGTTGTTCACATAATTTCATTTTGGATTCTTCGTGGTTAGTATACAGAAACACAATTGGATTTTGTTTATTTATCTTGTATGCTGACAACTTGCTAAACTCACTTGTTGGCTCTAGTCGGGTTTTTTAATGTATGTGAATTCCTTAGAATTTCCTGTATGCATATGATGATCCTAACTACAAATAAAGACAGTTTTCCCTCTTTTCATTCTGTATCCCCTTTGTTTCTTTTTCTGTTTGTATTTATTTTGCTTTTTTCTTCCCTGGTTGCACTGTCGTGGACCTCCAGTATAATGTTGAAAAAGGTGCTGAGAATGGACATCTTTGTCTTTTTCCTGATCATAAGAGGAAAGTTAACATGACTAAGTATCATGTTAATTGCAGGGTTTTTACAGATGTCCTCTATCCAATTGAGAAAATTCCCTTCTGTGTTTTGCTTATTCATTTTAATCACAAAATTATTGTCTGCTTTTTTAATATTTTATAACAAAATTTATATCAAGTGTTCCAAAAAATTGCAGTGTCTATGATTTTTTGTTTTTTTTTTTTTTCCTTTTTGAGACAGAGTCTTGCTCTGTTGCCTGGGTGATGTATGCTCACTGCTACCTCCACCTCCTGGGTTTAAGTGATTCTCGTGTCTCAGCCATCTGAGTAGCTGGGATTATAGATGCTCACCACCTGTAATATTTAATAAAAATATTAACCTAGTTAATATTTTTGTATTTTTAGTAGAGATGGCATTTCACTATGTTAGTCAAGTTGGTCTCAAACTCCTGGCCTCAAGTGATCTGCCCACCTCGGCCTCCCAAAGTGCTGGCATTACAGGTGTGAGCCACCACACCCAGCCATGTCTGTGTGTTTATTCTTGTTTCTATGTCCCTTTTTAAGTATTGAGTTTGATTTTTCTCTCTCTAGAGATCTTTTAGTAATTTTTTTAAAATTTTCTTTTAAAGAGGTCTTTTAGAGCAGTCTTTCAAATGGGTGGTAAATTTTCTGAATTTTTTATTTTTAAAAATATATGTATTTAACACTTCTATTAGAAAAAAAAATTATCTGGCTTTAGAATTTCAGGTTAACAGCAGTCTTCTTTTTTTTTTTTCTACCACATACATCATTTGAATATGTGTCTCCATTGTTTGCTTGTCAATGAGAAGAATCCTGCAGTCAACAGGATCCTCATTCATTCATCTCCTTCTTACCACAGCCCACCTGGAAGCTCTTAGGTTGTCACTCCCTTCTTAGTTTTTTAAAGTCCCCTCCACTGGATTTTATTTCACGTTCCACCACAACAGTCAGTGGGCCTTTCTGATCTAATGAGTCACATTTTGCTTAGCCCTGCAAGTGTGTATTTACTTTTTGAACATTCCCCTTCCTGTCTTTGTCCTCTCCCTGTGATTATTTAGTGTTCATTTGCTGCACAATGACAGCATGGAGAACCTTTCAGAACCTCGGCCACAAGAATGGACAGGAGGACTCTGAGTCTCCATCAGTTCAACCCAGTAGGTGTCAACTCAATTTTCAAAGAAAGAAATCACACAATAATTACATTTCCATTGTAAATTGGCTTGTGGAAGATTAAACCTTGAGGGACACCATGAAATTAATAAATAATGATCCATAAGAAGTATGAGAATTTTTTTCTGATTTTTATCAACCCCATCATGCCTCCCTGGGCTATCATGCAGAGGAGCCAGCAGCAGGGTGTGAGCGCGGTGCCTCCCAAGTCCTGCAAATGTCTGACACTAGTGCCTCTGTCTTAGTTCATAGGCATCTTTCTATTCGTGGTAAGTTTGCTTTCTTTTCCTTTGTATGATACGTCCACTGACGTGTGGAAATATATTATGAATAGAATTCAATAACCAAGCTTCAGTGGTAAAAACCATTCATTCATTTTATGGGACATTTGAAGTTTCACACAAGAGGCAGCTGGAGGTTTATTAAGCACATCAATTATTAATTCATCACAGTTATGAGCCTGATTTGCTTATTTTCCATATTATCTCTGTCTAGTGGTTGGACTGAGTTGCTTTTTATCGCATTGGTTTTCACTGTGATAATAAAATGTAATAACTGTGAGAGTTTTCATTTCCCTCTCACCATTTCTCCCTGCAGATCAGTTGAGAACTGAAGCTTGGGTGGGGAGAGAGAGAAACGAGGAAGAGTGAGAGAGAGGCTGAGACCTTTGAACTCCTCAGAGGTGAGTCAGGAGTCTGTGTGTTGGGGCTGTGCTAACCTACCCTGTGTCTGCCAGACAGACTCCATTCTGCTGAGAGTCAGATAGACTCCACCTTGACCTCCGCCTCACCCCTCCTGCCACCCCTCCCTTAAGTGCATGCCTCGGTCTTGCTACTGTGCTGGGCCATGCTGTAGATAGAACTATAGAAACATATAACCTTTGTAACCACAGCCTGCTTGGCAAGCCGAACTGCCATTGTAAATGTCCCCCCCCCCGATTGATTATATGACAAGTACCGAATACCCCCTTGGTAACCGGCAATCATGGGGACCACTTGTGTATACCCTCCTTGAAAATCAACAATCCTGAGAACCTTCTGCCTCACAGTTACCAGCCTCCTTATCTAACTTGCTTGTTCTGCTTCTGTCAACTCTGCTCCTGCTAGGTTCCCCCTCCCTTACTTAAGCAAGGTATAAAAAGGAATCCAGCCCCTTCCTCAGGCCCTAGAGAATTTTGAGCATTAGCCGTCTCTCAGTCGCTGGCTAATTAATAAAGGACTCCTGAGTCAAACTCAGTGTGGCGCTGTTCCATCTAACTTGCCTGGGTATAGCAGGGCGAGAGCAGGGAACACTCTCTCCCTAGACGGAGCCACTTCCCTGGCACTCTGCAGAACGGGTCTGAGCCCCAGGTGGAGACCGCCCTGCAGTGTGCAGAACACGTGCTCTCCCTCGGGTGTCTGCCTGCTGGTCCTGTCCTGCCCAATGTCTCTACCCATCTGGATATGACTCCTCTTCTAAAGCACCTCAGGAACCTGTTGGTCAGGAGCTCTTCCCTGGAGCTTATTTCTCTGACATTTCTCTTATCTGAACTTGTGTTACAGGCTGTAAACCATTTTTAAGGAAGATTTTACAATATCCTTCCTGTCCAGCAGATCTCTATCAAGAGTTCCTTGCAAAGACGTAAATAATCTATCGTGTGCCCTCTACACAAAACATGTTGGGCAGCTTCCCAGTCCCGCATGTGTATGTTGGAGGGCACACGAAAGAAGCTGTCCAACAGCTGATTTTTTGTTTGATTTGAATGGAAAAAGGTTTGAATCTTTGCTTGTACAGCATGATCCCCAGTCCTGTTCCACCCCTTACTAGCGAGGACTTTTCTGAACATCAGTTTTCTTGTCAGTTTGATGAGAAAATAATCACAGCCTCACAGACTGAATGGAGAAGGCAATGCCAGTAACTTCATGAGTTGCAATGTGCAACGTAAACATGGCAGTCGTGAAATCTTCTAATTACATTGCAGAGAAGGGTCAAGTGAGTCTGGTGGCCTTACAGAACATCTGTAGAATATTCTCCTAGTCTCATTTGTAGCAAATTCGCAGAGTGATGAATTTACATCTTTCTCCACACATCAGCAGAGAGCGAAGAGGAAGGGAAAAGGAGGGAATGTGGGAGGTAAGTGCGTCATGATAACCACTCAGGACTGGGGTCACGTCTAACATAGTTCACATCCTAAATCTGCCACGTCTCTTTGTGTGATCTTGCACAAGTCATTTGACAACCTGACCCTCAGTTTGCTCATCTGTAAAACAGATGTGGCAGTGGTAGTGACATAATTCACAGCTCAGTTCCCCCTTCCTCATAAGCTTGTGATAAAGCTCCATTTCCCACCCTTCCTCGCAATTATGTTGGAGTCACAGGAGGTGATATAGGGTACTTCCAGCCCTGGCCATCACCTGTCCTTCAAGATGTCTACATGTGCTCTTTCCCCCTCACAACCATATCAGTCAGCTTTTACCAAATAACAAAGCACCCCACACCTCAATGCTACAAAGCAGCACACATTCATCTTTGCTCTTGTGTCCATGGGTCCACTGGCATTTTTACTGATGCAGGCCAGGATTCTGGAGTCAGCTAGCGACTCAACCAAGGGCTGGCTGATCTAGGATGGTGTCGTTTTCATGGCTGGTGGCTGTCTTGCTGCCAGCTGAGGTGACAGAGGTGATTGGGCCACATATCACTGACCATCCAGCAGGTGAGCCTGTGCCCCTTCACAGAGCAGTGACAGGGCTTGCAGAGTGACAACAGAAATCCCCAAGTTCCCCTGAGGCGCCATCTCAGAATTCTATCAACATTCCTTCCACACCATGTGCTGGCCAAGGCAAGCCTCAAGCCCAGCCCAGATTCCAGAGGTGGAGAAATTGTTTCTATCTGCCAATGGAACAAGTTGCAAAGAATTGTGTGTAATTTTGCATTCTAGCACAACTTTGTGAACCATGCATTGAGAGGGACAGTGTTGTAAGATGGCAGTGCCACGAGCCTCTCTATGAATGCCATTGCATTCAAATGTGACCTGTGTGGCAGCAAGCATCCCTCGAGCTATGCACCTGAGGGGGGCTGTCTGTCACACCAGTCTGCATGTTGGCTAATACAATGCAGGTAAGAACTTTGCTCACAGAGCTCTCATGAGGATTGACAGGGCAAGGGATAGAAAATCCTTAGCACAGTATCTCACATGTGCTCAATGCACAGTTGCCATTTTAGTAATTTGTTTATTACTATCACTCTGGTTATTATTATTAAGATTTATGATGAACAGGCTCCTGACAGCACAATGAGGGTCACATGATTCTGAAGTCCTGCAGCTCACACAGGAAGTACTTGATAAATGCTCACAGATGACCTGTTGGCCCTGATATCCCAGCAGCAAAGAGGGAGTCTGCGAAGCCACCCCAAAAACCTGCATCAGGCGTCCCTCCTTTCTGCCCGTAGAAACAGGCAGTGCAGACCTTTGCCGGGAGCCCCCTTGATGCTGCCCACCCAAAGAGGAAGGCCCAGTTTACCCTCCTTCACCCTGCGATTCCAGGGTGTGGAGGAGAGAACCCAGCCCATGCTTGTCAAGAATCAGTAGGATTTGGGGGCAGCAGATGCATTTTGTAAACCAGAAAATATTGAACACTCAGTAAAAGAAGCTAAATAAAAATGAGTGCACATTGTAAGATTGTCGAGCACACACTGTATTATTCCATTTATATAAAAATGAATTTGCTCTGTAAAGTCAGGCACAGGGAAGAGACTGGACAAGGAGACGAGAGGGGCTCCGGGGCCCTGTGTCTCAATTGGAGTGCTGGTCACACAGTGGTGTTCTCTGTGTGAAAATTCATCTGGCCATCCATGTATGATCTGTTCATTCTCTGCATATATTTGAATGTATATATAACAGATAACACATCAATAAAAGGTTTTAAAAGAACACGTGATTTGGTCATTTTTAATTAGTCGAGATATTAGTAAATATTCGGATATTAGTAATGTATGAAATGCCTGCATTAATAAAACAATTGTGAAGTTGTATCAGTTAAATCACATTTAACCATGATTTCAGTAATCAGTTTTGCAACCGAGAGATCTACGGCCTGTCCCGGAAAATCCAGACAGTGTGCGTTCTGCCCAGGACACGATGCACAGCCTGCCACTTTGCCAGAAGCAGGCTCCTGTGGTCCTCACTGTGTGCTCCGCCCTTCCTCACACACGCAGACAGATGCCTCCTTTTTGGCATAGACAGACACAATGCTTATTTCTCCCGAGCTTTATACATTATGGTGAGTTTAAAGGTCACAAATGCTCCCAAGTCCCTGCTCTTGCTCTGCCTGGACTTCATTGACTTTCCCTAAGGACCATCTTCTTTTTTCCCTTGGCCCATTTCATAATATTACCATTGCTGTTAAAGATCTGTAACAATCCGTATCCTAACGGCACCGTGACCGTCACCTGGTTCTGGAATCCTGCAGCCAGCATTTCACAGGAAGTACTTGATAAATGCATCTAAGGAACAGCTCTCTCTCTTTCCTTGGTCCATTTCATAATGTGAGAAAAGTTATCCAAAAGGGTGAACCCCCAGCAGTGTCTGAGATGTGACAACATCCGTGTTCCATACCTAGTGATTGCAAAAGATCAGGTGCACTCCTTGGTGGGAGTTTTCTGAAGAATTACGGCATGAAATACATCCAATAGCTTGGAACCAGTCCTCTAGAACACATGTGCAAGTTTTGGAATAAATCATGAACTACGATGTTAAACCCGAAAACCTTTCTTTTTAGCAACAAGTGGGGGTCCTGCAGCCGGCTCCGCAGTGCCTCCTTGCTTTTTGCTACACGGCCCAGCTTGATTGAGTCCTTCATGAAAACTGAGAATCTCTGATTCATCTTTTAATCAACCACAAGGAAAGAGGAGCTCTTACTCTTCCCTCTTGGTTCTTTCCTAGAGATGAGGTAGATTTAACTAATTTCCTCCACTTTCAATAATAAGGCAGTTGCGTCATAAATTCCATTCCGGGTTTTGCCCTGAAATATCCAGCTTCCCAACTGGCCCTCACATGACAGCTTATTCAGTTTTTTCATTCTTTTCCTCAGTTCCAGGTTAAGCTCATTCTTAGTTTAAGGCTCCCTTCAAAAGCAGACCCTGGGTAGTTTATTTGGGAAGAGACCCCAGGAAGTCTGACAAGGGAGAAGGCAAAGTGAGGGAGAAGGAAGATTTGAAAGCTGATGAAGGAGTTAATACGAGTTACAGTGCAGGCAACTGAGGCTCCATCCTTCTGGGGACCCTCGACGAAATCCTCAGAATTACCTTTCTGGGGGAAGGGGAGCTTGGGGTATTTATGCAATGCCCCGTCCTTCATTAGCTAGGAGGGCTCCTGGGTTATTAAATCCTTCGTGTTTCTAGGATATCTTGCAAGTAGCTGAGTGAGCTGCCACCACGCTGCAGAGGTCCCTCCGGAGGAGAGGGAAGAGGACACAGCATGAAGTTAGCTGCTCAGCCACACCTGTGTACATCAGACCGCCTGCCTTTGGTTTCTTTTGTTTTCTCAGAAAGGTATTATATTCATGAAACTTGGAAACATACTTCCAAGTGAAAGAAGTCAGTAAGGGAAGGTCACCAGGACTGGTAAATCCACAGAGACAGAAAATACAGGTTTTCTGGGGCTGACAGGGGCCAATGGAGGTGACTCAGTGGGTATGAGGTTTCCTTTTGGGATAACGAAAATGTTCTAGAATTAGATGGTGGTGGTGATTGCAAAGCATTGTGAATGTACTTAAAGCCGCTGAATTGTGCGCTTTAAAAAAACTAAAATGATATACCATTTTCATTAATTTTAATAAATAAAATCGTATATCATTTGTATATATACTTACAAAATATATTGTACCCCTCCCACGAAAAAAGAAATTCGTCAGGCCGGGATGCGGGTAGAGGTGAGGTGCTGTCCGCCCTGCAGCTACAGGTGGACTCAGAGATGAGCTAGTGGACGTGGGACGGGCTCACTGTGTCTGCCACAAGCCTCTCACCTGAACACCGCCAGTGCTAACAGGCACACACATTCCCACCCAAAGCACGCACACAGCTTGGAGTGGAAACGCCCATTGATGCTGCTGAAGCCATATGGCAAAGAAAATGCACCCACACTCATGCGTCCCACCGCATGGACCAAATTATTCCGAAACAAATACAGCAAGCTGGCACCGTGCTTCCTGAGCCTTTACTCAGCGTGTATATATTTGTTCCGAAAGCATCTGTAGCCCCAGACAGCAACCAAGTCTACTCCTCACTTTAGTTACCAACATTAAGTATCACACCAGAAAAAACACCAGCCTGCAACTCTGTGCCAGAAGGCGAGGGCCTTCCTCACGTTTACATGTATGTGACAGGTGACAGAAAAGAATTCTGCCCTGAGCTATACTCTCCAAGCTGAAAAGTAATTTTTATGCCAAAGAAATAAATTTGAGTCCCTCTGCTGTGCATGCAGTAAGGGAGTTTCCTGCTAGTCTTCAAAGCAGAATATTCATTATTTTTGGCAGCTCTACTAAGCTGTTCTGATTTTTAAAACTGAAACATTAACTATCTATTTTGGGGTATACTCATGTACAAGGAACCCAAGCTCCTTCTGTTGAAATCTACTTCTTCAGACATGATTGACCAAAAGTGACCTTTAAGTCAAAAGCGACAGGCAAGACTAAAACTGTATTCGGCGATGGAGAAATAAACAGCACTCAGAGATGCCAAGACCCGGCCAGGGTCCCAGCCACCAGAATACATGTGGAGGTCTTGTCTTGGGTCAACAGAGCAGGGAGATGGCAGTAGCTCTGGGTGTGAGCTCAGCCCCAGGACTCCCTGAAAGGTCAGAGCTCCATCAGTTGAGAGGTATCAAGGCGGGTGGGCAGGACAGAAGGGGGCTACACCCAATAGCGCAGCTCAGTTTCTCCTGCTTATATCAAGGGACAGCCCTTGACACATCTGGGCTTCAGGATCTGGCCCCAAACTGCGGCATGAGCTCCCTGGGCCCTGCCCTGAACGCACTGAGCTGGGCCTACCTTGGCCCGTGTGTCTTCCTCTCACACGGTGTTCTCACTTTGGCCAACGGTGTCACCTGCCATGCTTCTTGTCTTTTTGCCTGAACCCTACCTGCCAGTCTAGCTTGGCTGACAGCCTCTTGCCCTGCCAATGCCTGGGCAGGATAAAGAGGCTGCCCAGAGTCTGCAGTGTAGCATCAAAGCAAGTGTCACGGCATCGAGATGGAATGGAAAGGCGAATCCTGCAAGGGCTGGTGATTTCAGCCCTGGCAGCCGATTGGAACCACCTGAGAAGCCTTTAAAACTCCCGATGCCTTGGCCTTGTTGCCAGAGATCCTCCTGTCATAGTCCTGGGGAGTGGTCTGGGTTTGGGAGTTTTAAAAATCCCAGCCAATTTAAATGTGGAGTGAAGGTTCAGAATCAAGGCCCAAGGGAAACGTAAGAGTCAAGACCTGAGGACATCTCCCTCTTTTTCCTCCATTTTCTCATTCAAAGCATATCAAGTTCACATTCCAGGATGCAGTGTGATGACCTCATGTACTTCCAAAGGCACTTCTTACTAACACAAATAGTGCCACAGGCCAAGGGCTGAGTTCATGGGGTTGACTTTTAGGAACTACCTGATGTCCTGGGAGGATCATGGGGTTAGGAGTCAGAAGACCCGAGTTCCAGTCCAGCTCTGCCACTGGAAAGCTCAAGTCTTGGGTGTGTTCTCACCACCATGCCCTCTCTCCACTCACCTCTAAAATGCAAGGATTGGCACAAGCCCCTTCTGCCTCTGCCACTGGCCCCCACCCAAGGATGAGCTGCTTGGGACTGCTGGGGATTGGGGACATATGAACCTATCTGCAGCTGGAACAAGGGCTTCTGAGGGACCTCAAAGCTCAGGCTGAGCTCTTCATCAGCATTGCTGCTTGTGGTGAAAAGTTCCCCAAACTCTGACTTTCACCTAATCACAATTTCCTTGGGGGTTCTGGATGGTTCTCCACAGCCTGACTGGCTGGTTGCCAAGCCTGCCCTGTGGCCATTGCTGGTTCAGGTCCACCCACACCCTGCCCAGAGGACATCACTCTTCTCGCTGTTAAGTTCCCTCAACACGGTGATGGGGCTTGTCCAACTCAAGCCAATGAAAGACTCTGGAATTTCTCCAACTTAAAGTCTATGCACAGCACAGGAACAGAGTACCCCTGCCATACTCCGCCCCCCTTCATGCCTATTTAACATTCTAGCTATTTAAGCTGAGCATGGTGTTTCACGTCTGTTGTCCCAGCTACTTGTGAGACTGAGGCAAGAGGACCACTTGAGCCCAGGAGCTGGAGGCTCCAGTGAGCTCTGATCACCCCACTGCACTCCAACCTGGGCAACAGAGTGACACTCCATGTCTAAAAAGTAAAACAATTTAAAACTTTTTTAATTAAAAAAAATAAGATCTAGGTCTTTGTACACGTCTAGGTCTAAATCATCCAGAAGCTGGTTTTGAGCCTGGGCTGTAAAGTTAGACTTCAGTTTGAAGTTGCCCCTGGCTTGCATGAGCTGTGCAGCCCTGGGCAGGTGATCTACCCTCTCCAACTGTGGTGTCTTCCTTGGTAAATGGAGAGGACTGGATTTATCCGGAGTGCTTATGAGGATTAAATGAGAAGTATCCCGTAATGCCCACAGCAGAGTGTCAGGGACCTCTGAAATGTAATTCTGTGATTCACGGAGAACCCGCCACACTCGGGATCAGCTTCTCAAACTCACCACGGCGCAGAGCTCCCCGCTGGGGTGCAGCACACCAACTAACCAAGGGGGAAGGGCCGGGCTTGCTTCCTCATGTCTTTTAGCTGAAGTCCAGCCCCATTCTAGGTGAGGCTGACCTCAGGAGGACAAAGCCAAGTTCAACAGTGTTCTTTGTCGCTCCAATGACCAATTCAGAAGAAGATGGGTGCCCGTGATGTCTGGCCTTAAGTCCAGTATGCTAGCACTGCTATCAACAGTGAGGACTGAATAGCAGCTGTAGGGTGCTCTGAGAATTCTACCGGAACTCAGTGTCCTACTGAGATTCTGCAGGGCACTCCCCATGTCCCTGTGAAACAAGAGGGCATATGCTTCTACCAAGACATCTCTACTTTCTTTTGCCCTGCCTATTCACCTTGCACTGTGAGGTTCTATTTGAAGAACGTGCTGTGATGCCAAATACATTAATCAATACATAAAATGAGAAACCTCTGACACAGGGCAGAGCTTCTAAAGGTTGATGAGCACATGACTCTCCTAGGGGTCTGACTCAAGGGCAGGTTGAGATGCAGGTGTGGGTGGAGCTGAGATTCTGCTTTCCCGGCAAGCTTCTCAATGTTGCTGATGCTCCCAGGCTTAGCAGGGAGGCTCCAGGCCCCCGAATCCAGCTCTGATGAGCCCTTATCATGGATGCAGACATAACTGGGAGCTCTATGGAAGAAAGGTCCTCAAATAACAAATAGGGCAATTAGGGTATCCTGAAACCTTAACCGAATTTGGGGGTTGACTAATAAGGAAAGATTGGTTGAAATTACATCCAGCCCTTGGCGACACCTGCACTCCTCAGGATTCACTGCACTTCTGCCAACTCTGATGTCAGGGTCACTCTGGGTCCTGGACACTGGACTCTCATGGCAAAGACTGTAGGAACAGGCTTGGGAGGGGAGCTTTCCTTCCCTGGACTTCTCTACCGTATATCTGGATGGCATTGGTCTGCTTGGCTGAGGATGCAGTGCCAACAAAGGTCTGTCACCTTGCATCCACAGTTTATTTTAAAAAGCCAGGCAAGACAGAGACCATGGCCAGATGGAGTGGACCACTCCAGGTTACAGCTGTGCACAGAGACGCAGGCAAGATGGCTAACCTCGGCTGAGACCATTGGAAAGAGCCTATAAGTGAGGGGACAGAAGTCAGGCCTTGAAGGTTAAGAAGGATCTGGCCCAGAAGCCAGGAAAGAGTCTTAGGGAATCACAATCCATCCATCTTTCCAGTCTGAGTTCCTTCCCTTCAGCCTTCCTCAGATTCATATTTTTCAGAAAAAAAAAAAAGTATGATGTGTTGTGCTTTGCTGTCCTAATAAATGAGCTTTGAAAGTACTTCACCAACTTTGAAGCATGACACAAATGCAAGAGGGCTATTTTTATTCCTCTGCAGGGAACTTAAGCTGTTTGTATTCATCAGCAAGTAGCTCAAATTGATATGCATTTGGAACAATTTGCTAATATGGCTCTTGTTAACACAGCTAACCTAGGACGCGCGATCATCCCGGCCTCCTAGAGTCAATCATTCCTTGTTGCTGTTGTTGCTCCCATTTTTAATCTCATGGTTATTAAAGCCTGCCTTTGTACCATTGACTGTTTCAGCAGATGTCGCTGGGGACTCTACTGGGCTCGTGCCCCCCTGCCCAGCTGTTGCAGGGTAGGTTAACTTCCCTGCAGGGTTGCCCTTGCTAACCTGAACCCCTTTTCCTAGAGATTTGGGAAATTTACTCTCCCCAGGAGGGGCCTGGAGCCAACGACAGACTGACACAAGGATTGATAGCTCAGTGTCCTCTGCTTCTAGATGGCAACCGCTGCAGGACCACTCGCAGTCCGGAGCACCCGTGGACATGGGATGAACCTGGGATTCCATGAGTTTCCGTTTCTCCACTCCGCTGCTCTCCTTCCCTCTCAGGTGTCCCTCACACCTGGGTGGCTCTCTCCTGAGAGCTCTGCCTCCACAAATCATGACTCAGGCTCTGCTTCCAGGGAACCTTACCTAGGACAATTCTTAAACACTTCATTGTAATGCTTCATTTTATCATTGCAATGAGATCGATGCATAGGCATATGGTGCTAACCATTATTATCATTATTAGGCAATTTGCCCATATTCCTACAGCTGGGACATGAATCCAGCTCACCACACACCGTGGCTCCCAGTTTGAACTCTTGGGTCTTTGGGAGGAAGCTGGTTACACATCATCAGAGTGGATCGTACTTTAAAGTCTCCGTTGCTCGCAACTCCTTTTTATATTATCAGAAGTACAAAAATCATACTTCTGCATATTAAATATTAGAGCAACAAGCTCTCACTAAAGTAATTCAAGTGTCCCAGGGCAGAGAAAGAAACGTTGAGCTTTCTGCAATGCCCTGGAGGTCAGATGAATTATGGTGGTCATTCAGCTAGCAAGACTGCAAATGTGGACTCCAAAGACACAGGTGCGGGGCGTGAGTTTTTTCCTGGGAAAGCACGGATGTCTGGCATGCTCAGAGAATTATCAGGAACCGAGCTCTGAGGTCTTCCGTCCTTTATTGTCTGTGCATGGCATCAGAGCCCAAGCACATTTATCTCCAGAGCCAGGGACATCCGCGTCCAGTGTTTCTGAAGCGGCACTCCACGCTGATTTATGTGTGCAGGCAGCAGAGGAGCAGCGCACCAGCAGCTTCTAATGGAAACTCACTTGGCTCATCATAAATATCGCATCTGCACACGCCCACCACTGACCGGTTTCTGAGATGGAGCCTGGGAAGCTGCATTCCTACCCGCTCTTCTAGGCTTCCTATCCATCCTAAATCGGAGCATCACTTTTCTAGAGGACAGTTTATTTCCTAGAGGACAGTTCATTTTCTAGAGGACGGTTCATAAAGTAGGATTAATTTTTTTTTTTTCAAGACAGAGTCTCGCTCTGTCGCCAGGTTGGAGTGCAGTGGCTCGACTTCGGCTCACTGCAACCTCTGCCTCCCAGGTTCAAGCGATTCTCCTGCCTCAGCCTGCTGAGTAGCTGGGACTACAGGCACACGCTGCCATGCCCGGCTCATTTTTGTATTTTTAGTAGAGATGGGGTTTCACCGTGTTGACCAAGATGGTAAAACTGAAACTTTTTAAGACCATTGTAAAAAAATAATATTTTTAAGAGCAAGAGAATGAGTGAGGAGTAGAATTCATTCCGCAAAACTATATAAAGAATAAATTTTGCTGTTTATTTTTGAAAAGCCTTTAAGGGTATTGGAAAACGCTTACTCTATACCAAATGTTGACAAACATTCTCCAAAGGGCCCAATAGTACATATTTTAAGCTTTAGAGTGATACACTGTCTCTGCCTCAGTTACTCAGTTCCACCACGGTGGCACAAAACCAGCCACAGACAACACGTGACGGAATGTGCACGTTCCAATAACACTTACGAACACTGGTTCGAATCTCAGGCAATTTTCACATGTCATGAAATGTTATCTTTTTGCTTTTCCAACCATTTAAAAATGTAAAACCATTCTTAGCTCGCAGGCATTACAGGCCCACGGGATGATGGGCCCATATTTTGCCAACCTCTACTCGATACTATCTTACTTTATGATAAATACAACGGCAAAGCGTAGATTTAACCTCCCTCTACCAACAGCTACTGGGAGGGATTAAACCAAACTATGAATAATGGTTGTCTATTGTGAGTGGGGTTATAGGTGATTTTTATTTTCTTCATTATATTTTTTCAACATTTATCAAATATTTTACCATGAACATATATTTCTGATTAAAAAATAAATAAGTTTTCAAAATATGATTCGAATGGTGCCTGCTACAGAGATTAAAATCTTGAAACGTAGACTTTAAAAATACTACCTCTTCCCCTTCATAAGCACCTTGCGGCATTGCCTGAAAACTGTCCGGCAGACGTAGCAATGTGCACAGAGGCAGGGACCTGGGCCTTCACGACCTCCTCCTTTGACTGTGTTATTTTAGGAAACTCCCTAACCTTCTCAGCCTCCGTTGGGCTGTTAATCACATGAGTATCATAATGCCTGGCTGGCAGAGAATCACGTCAGATAAAGCGCATTCTTTCAAAGCTCTGAAGCCCTTTGCTTTGGACTTTGCAAGAGTGAAAAATATTCTTCTGGGCTGGGGGCGGTGGCTCACACCTGTAATCCCAGCACTTTGGGAGGCCGAGGTGGGTGGATCACAAGGTCAAGAGATCGAGACCATCCTGGTCAACATGGTGAAACCCCGTCTCTACTAAAAATACAAAAAATCAGCTGGGCATGGTGACGCGTGCCTGTAATCCCAGCTACTCAGGAGGCTGAGGCAGGAGAATTGCCTGAACCCAGGAGGCAGAGGTTGCAATGAGCCAAGATCGCGCCATTGCACTCCAGCCTGGGTAACAAGAGCGAA